>NW_026973914.1:37500-278044 GCF_034640455.1 Diachasmimorpha longicaudata | reverse complement strand
CACTCACGTGTGATATAGAGAAGAGAGAGGTGGAGAGAGAGACAGAACGAGACAGAGAGAAACGGAGAGAGGAAGAAATCGATAGAGAAATAAAAGAGCCAGAGAGGCACAGAGAGAGACAGAGAGAGGCAGAGAGAGGCAGAGAGTTAGAGAGAGGCAGAGAGAGACGGAGAGAGACAGAGAGAGACAGAGAGAGACAGAGGGAGACAGAGAGAGGCAAGGAGAGACAGAGAGGGAGAGAAGAGACAGAGACGGAGAGAGACAGAAAGAGACAGAGAGGGACAGAGGGAGGCAGATAGAGACAGAGAGAGGTAGAGAGAGACAGGGAGACAGAGACAGAGACCGGGAGAGACAGAGAGAGACAGAGAGAGGCAGAGAGAGACAGAGTGAGATAGAGAGACCGAGAGAGAGAGAGACAGACAGTGAGGGACAGAGAGAGGCAGAGAGAGGCAGAGAGAGACTAAGAGAGACTAAGAGAGAATGAGTGAGATGGAGAGAGACAGAGACAGACAGAGAGGGACAGAGAGAGGCAGAGTGAGGCAGTGAGAGACAAAGAGAGACAGAGAGAGACGGAGAGAGGCTGAGAGAGACAGAGAGAGAGAGACGGAGAGAGACCGAGAGAGGCGGAGAGAGACAGAGAGAGACAGAGACAGAGAGGCAAGGAGAGACAGAGAGGGACAGAAAGAGACAGAATGAGACAGAGACAAGTAGAGAGAAACAGCGAGAGATAGAGAGAGACAGAGAGTGACAGAGAGACACCGAGAAAGACAGAGCAAGTCAGAGAGGGACAGGGAGAGGCAAGGAGAGACAGAGACAGACAGAGAGAGATACAGACACAATGAGAGCAAGAGAGGAACGGAGAAAGGGAGAGAGAGATGGAGAAACAACCAGAGCCAGAGAGAGACAGAGAGAAGCAGTGAGATACAGCGAGAGGTAGAGGGAGAGAGGGCGTGACAGAGAGACACCGAGAAAGACAGAGAAAGTCAGAGAGGGACAGGGAGAGACAGAGAGAGATAGAGACAGACAGAGCGGGACAGAGAGAGGCAGAGAGAGACAAAGAGAGACAGAGAGAGACAGAGAGAGAGAGACGGAGGGAGACAGAGAGAAACAGAGAGGGGCAGAAAGAGAGAGAGACAGAGTGAAATAGAGAGAAACAGCGAGATATAGAGGGAGACACAGAGTGACAGAGAGACACCGAGAAAGACAGACAAAGTCAGAAAAGGCCAGCGAGAGGCAGAGAAAGGTGGAGAGAGAGATAGAACGAGACAGAGAGAAACGGAGAGCGGAAGAAAGTGATAGAGAAATAAAGAGAGCCAGAGAGAGGCAGAGATTTGGAGAGAGGCAGAGAGAGACAGAGAGAGACAGAGAGAGGCAAGGAGAGTCAGAGAGGGACAGAAAGAGATAGAGAGAGACAGAGAGAAGTAGAGAGAAACAGCGAGAGATAGAGGGAGACAGAGAGGGACAGAGAGAGGCAGAGAGAGACGGAGAGAGGCGGAGAAAGGCAGAGGGTTAGAGAGAGGCAGAGAGAGACAGAGAGAGACAGAGAGGGACAGAGAGAGACGGAGAGAAGCGGAGAGAGACAGAGAGAGACAGAGAGAGGCAAGGAGAGACAGAGAGTGACAGAGAGACACCGAGAAAGACAGAGAAAGTCAGAGAAGGCCAGAGAGAGGTGGAGAGAGAGACAGAACGAGACAGAGAGAAACGGAGAGAGGAAGAAATCGATAGAGAAATAAAAGAGCCAGAGAGGCACAGAGAGAGACAGAGAGAGGCAGAGAGAGGCAGAGAGTTAGAGAGAGGCAGAGAGAGACGGAGAGAGACAGAGAGAGACAGAGAGAGACAGAGGGAGACAGAGAGAGGCAAGGAGAGACAGAGAGGGAGAGAAGAGACAGAGACGGAGAGAGACAGAAAGAGACAGAGAGGGACAGAGGGAGGCAGATAGAGACAGAGAGAGGTAGAGAGAGACAGGGAGACAGAGACAGAGACCGGGAGAGACAGAGAGAGACAGAGAGAGGCAGAGAGAGGCAGAGAGAGACTAAGAGAGACTAAGAGAGAATGAGTGAGATGGAGAGAGACAGAGACAGACAGAGAGGGACAGAGAGAGGCAGAGTGAGGCAGTGAGAGACAAAGAGAGACAGAGAGAGACGGAGAGAGGCTGAGAGAGACAGAGAGAGAGAGAGACGGAGAGAGACCGAGAGAGGCGGAGAGAGACAGAGAGAGACAGAGACAGAGAGGCAAGGAGAGACAGAGAGGGACAGAAAGAGACAGAGTGAGACAGAGACAAGTAGAGAGAAACAGCGAGAGATAGAGAGAGACAGAGAGTGACAGAGAGACACCGAGAAAGACAGAGCAAGTCAGAGAGGGACAGGGAGAGGCAAGGAGAGACAGAGACAGACAGAGAGAGATACAGACACAATGAGAGCAAGAGAGGAACGGAGAAAGGGAGAGAGAGATGGAGAAACAACCAGAGCCAGAGAGAGACAGAGAGAAGCAGTGAGATTCAGCGAGAGGTAGAGGGAGAGAGGGCGTGACAGAGAGACACCGAGAAAGACAGAGAAAGTCAGAGAGGGACAGGGAGAGACAGAGAGAGATAGAGACAGACAGAGCGGGACAGAGAGAGGCAGAGAGAGACAAAGAGAGACAGAGAGAGACAGAGAGAGAGAGACGGAGGGAGACAGAGAGAAACAGAGAGGGGCAGAAAGAGAGAGAGACAGAGTGAAATAGAGAGAAACAGCGAGATATAGAGGGAGACACAGAGTGACAGAGAGACACCGAGAAAGACAGACAAAGTCAGAAAAGGCCAGCGAGAGGCAGAGAAAGGTGGAGAGAGAGATAGAACGAGACAGAGAGAAACGGAGAGCGGAAGAAAGTGATAGAGAAATAAAGAGAGCCAGAGAGAGGCAGAGATTTGGAGAGAGGCAGAGAGAGACAGAGAGAGACAGAGAGAGGCAAGGAGAGTCAGAGAGGGACAGAAAGAGATAGAGAGAGACAGAGAGAAGTAGAGAGAAACAGCGAGAGATAGAGGGAGACAGAGAGGGACAGAGAGAGGCAGAGAGAGACGGAGAGAGGCGGAGAAAGGCAGAGGGTTAGAGAGAGGCAGAGAGAGACAGAGAGAGACAGAGAGGGACAGAGAGAGACGGAGAGAAGCGGAGAGAGACAGAGAGAGACAGAGAGAGGCAAGGAGAGACAGAGAGTGACAGAGAGACACCGAGAAAGACAGAGAAAGTCAGAGAAGGCCAGAGAGAGGTGGAGAGAGAGACAGAACGAGACAGAGAGAAACGGAGAGAGGAAGAAATCGATAGAGAAATAAAAGAGCCAGAGAGGCACAGAGAGAGACAGAGAGAGGCAGAGAGTTAGAGAGAGGCAGAGAGAGACGGAGAGAGACAGAGAGAGACAGAGAGAGACAGAGGGAGACAGAGAGAGGCAAGGAGAGACAGAGAGGGAGAGAAGAGACAGAGACGGAGAGAGACAGAAAGAGACAGAGAGGGACAGAGGGAGGCAGATAGAGACAGAGAGAGGTAGAGAGAGACAGGGAGACAGAGACAGAGACCGGGAGAGACAGAGAGAGACAGAGAGAGGCAGAGAGAGACAGAGTGAGATAGAGAGACCGAGAGAGAGAGAGACAGACAGTGAGGGACAGAGAGAGGCAGAGAGAGGCAGAGAGAGACTAAGAGAGACTAAGAGAGAATGAGTGAGATGGAGAGAGACAGAGACAGACAGAGAGGGACAGAGAGAGGCAGAGTGAGGCAGTGAGAGACAAAGAGAGACAGAGAGAGACGGAGAGAGGCTGAGAGAGACAGAGAGAGAGAGACGGAGAGAGACCGAGAGAGGCGGAGAGAGACAGAGAGAGACAGAGACAGAGAGGCAAGGAGAGACAGAGAGGGACAGAAAGAGACAGAATGAGACAGAGACAAGTAGAGAGAAACAGCGAGAGATAGAGAGAGACAGAGAGTGACAGAGAGACACCGAGAAAGACAGAGCAAGTCAGAGAGGGACAGGGAGAGGCAAGGAGAGACAGAGACAGACAGAGAGAGATACAGACACAATGAGAGCAAGAGAGGAACGGAGAAAGGGAGAGAGAGATGGAGAAACAACCAGAGCCAGAGAGAGACAGAGAGAAGCAGTGAGATACAGCGAGAGGTAGAGGGAGAGAGGGCGTGACAGAGAGACACCGAGAAAGACAGAGAAAGTCAGAGAGGGACAGGGAGAGACAGAGAGAGATAGAGACAGACAGAGCGGGACAGAGAGAGGCAGAGAGAGACAAAGAGAGACAGAGAGAGACAGAGAGAGAGAGACGGAGGGAGACAGAGAGAGACAGAGAGGGGCAGAAAGAGAGAGAGACAGAGTGAAATAGAGAGAAACAGCGAGATATAGAGGGAGACACAGAGTGACAGAGAGACACCGAGAAAGACAGACAAAGTCAGAAAAGGCCAGCGAGAGGCAGAGAAAGGTGGAGAGAGAGATAGAACGAGACAGAGAGAAACGGAGAGAGGAAGAAAGTGATAGAGAAATAAAGAGAGCCAGAGAGAGGCAGAGATTTGGAGAGAGGCAGAGAGAGACAGAGAGAGACAGAGAGAGGCAAGGAGAGTCAGAGAGGGACAGAAAGAGATAGAGAGAGACAGAGAGAAGTAGAGAGAAACAGCGAGAGATAGAGGGAGACAGAGAGGGACAGAGAGAGACAGAGAGAGACAGAGGGAGACAGAGAGAGGCAAGGAGAGACAGAGAGGGACAGAAAGAGACAGAGAGAGTTAGAGAGAAATAGAGAGAAACAGCGAGAGATAGAGGGAGACAGAGAGTGACAGAGAGACACCGAGAAAGTCAGAGAAAGTCAGAGAAGGCCAGAGAGAGGTGGAGAGAGAGACAGAACGAGACAGAGAGAAACGGAGAGAGGAAGAAATCGATAGAGAAATAAAAGAGCCAGAGAGGCACAGAGAGAGACAGAGAGAGACAGAGAGGGACAGAGAGAGCCGGAGAGAGACGGAGAGAGGCGGAGAGAGACTGAGAGAGACAGAAAGAGACAGACAGAGACAGAGAGAGACGGAGAGAGGCGGAGAGAGACAGAGTGAGACAGAGGGAGACAGAGAGAGGCAAGGAGAGACAGAGAGGGACAGAAAGAGAGAGAGAGAGACAGAGAGAAGTATAGAGAAACAGCGAGAGATAGAGAGAGACAGAGAGTGACAGAGGGACACGAGAAAGACAGATAAAGTCAGAGAGGGACAGAGCGAGACAGAGACAGACAGAAAGAGACAGAGAGAAACAGCTAGAGAGAGAGATAGATAGAGAGAGACGGAGAGAGGGAGAGAGAGACAGGAGGGTAGAGACAGAGACCGGGAGAGACAGAGAGAGACAGAGAGAAGTAGAGAGAAACAGGGAGAGATGGAGGGAGACAGAGAGTGCCAGAGAGACACCGAGGAAGACAGAGAAAGACAGAGAAAGTCAGAGCGGGACAGAGAGGGACAGAGCGAGGCAGATAGACAGAGACGGAGACAGACAGAGAGAGACGGAGAGAGACAGAGAGAGACAGAGAGGGACAGAGAGAGGCAGATAGAGTGACACGGCGAGAGGGAGAGAGAGGCAGAGAGAGACAGAGAGAGACAGAGGGAGACAGAGAGAGGCAAGGAAAGACAGAGAGGGACAGAAAGAGGCAGAGAGGGACAGAAAGAGACAGAGAGAGACAGAGAGAAGTAGAGAGGGACAGAGAGAGGCAGATAGAGAGAGACGGAGAGCGGCAGAAAGCTAATGATCAAGACAGACAGAGAGAGACGGAGAAAGACAGAGAGACAGAGAGAGACGGAGAGAGGCGGAGAGAGACAGAGAGAGACAGAGGGAGACAGAGAGAGGCAAGGGGAGACAGAGAGGGACAGAAAGAGGCAGAGAGGCACAGAAAGAGACAGAGAGAGACAGAGAGAAGTAGAGAGAGACAGAGAGAGGCAGATAGAGGGAGAGAGAGGCAGAGAGGGACAGAAAGAGAGAGAGAGAGACAGAGAGAAGTAGAGAGAAACAGCGAGAGGCAGAGAGAGACAGAGAGTTAGAGAGAGGCAGAGAGAGGCAGAGAGAGACAGAGAGTGAGAGAGAGGCAGAGAGAGACAGAGAGAGACAGAGAGAGACGGAGAGAGGCGGAGAGAGACAGAGAGAGACAGAGGGAGACAGAGAGAGGCAAGGAGAGACAGAGAGGGACAGAAAGAGACAGAGAGAGACAGAGACAAGTAGAGAGAAATAGCGAGAGATAGAGAGAGACAGAGAGTGACAGAGAGACACCGAGAAAGACAGAGAAAGTCAGAGAGGGACAGAGAGGGACAGAGAGAGACAGAGATAGACAGAAAGAGACAGAGAGAGACAGATAGAGAGAGAGACAGATAGAGAGAGACGGAGAGAGGGAGAGAGAGACAGGAGGGTAGAGACAGAGACCGGGAGAGACAGAGAGAGACAGAGAAAAGTAGAGAGAAACAGGGAGAGATAGAGAGAGACAGAGAGGGACAGAGAGAGGCAGATAGAGAGAGACGGCGAGAGGGAGAGAGAGACAGAGAGGGACAGAGGGAGACGGAGAGAGGCAAGGAGAGACAGAGAGGGACAGAAAGAGGCAGAGAGGGACAGAAAGAGACAGAGAGACAGAGAGAAGTAGAGAGGGACAGAGAGAGGCAGATAGAGAGAGACGGAGAGCGGCAGAAAGCTAATGATCAAGACAGACAGAGAGAGACGGAGAAAGACAGAGAGAGACAGAGAGAGACGGAGAGAGGCGGAGAGAGACAGAGAGAGACAGGGGGGAGACAGAGAGAGGCAAGGGGAGACAGAGAGGGACAGAAAGAGGCAGAGAGGGACAGAAAGAGACAGAGAGAGACAGAGAGAGACAGAGAGAGACAGAGAGACACAGAGAGAGGCAAGGAGAGATAGAGAGGGACACAAGGAGAGAGAGAGAGACAGAGAAAAGTAGAGAGAAACAGCGAGAGATAGAGAGAGACAGAGAGAGGCAAGGAGAGACAGAGAGGGACAGAATGGGAGAGAGAGAGACAGAGAGAAGTAGAGAGAAACAGCGAGAGATGGAGAGAGACAGAGAGTGACAGAGAGACACCGAGGAAGACAGAGAAAGACAGAGAAAGTCAGAGCGGGACAGAGAGGGACAGAGAGAGGCAGATAGACAGAGACGGAGACAGACAGAGAGAGACGGAGAGAGACAGAGAGAGACAGAGAGAGACGGAGAGAGGCGGAGAGAGACAGAGAGAGACAGAGAGAGACAGAGAAACAAAGAGAGCCAGAGAGAACGGAGAGCGGCAGAAAGCTAATGATCAAGACAGACAGAGAGAGACGGAGAGAGACAGAGAGAGACAGAGAGAGACGGAGAGAGGCGGAGAGAGACAGAGACAGAGGGAGACAGAGAGAGGCAGAGAGAGGCACAGCGAGAGACAGAGAGAGGCAGAGAGAGACGGAGAAAGGCGGAGAGAGGCAGAGGGTTAGAGAGAGGCAGAGAGAGACAGAGAGAGACAGAGAGGGACAGAGAGAGACGGAGAGAGGCGGAGAGAGACAGAGAGAGACAGAGAGAGGCAAGGAGAGACAGAGAGTGACAGAGAGACACCGAGAAAGACAGAGAAAGTCAGAGAAGGCCAGAGAGAGGTGGAGAGAGAGACAGAACGAGACAGAGAGAAACGGAGAGAGGAAGAAATCGATAGAGAAATAAAAGAGCCAGAGAGGCACAGAGAGAGACAGAGAGTGAGAGAGAGGCAGAGAGAGACAGAGAGAGACAGAGAGAGACAGAGAGAGACGGAGAGAGACAGAGAGAGAGAGACAGAGAGAGACGGAGAGAGACAGAGAGAGACAGAGAGGGACGGAGAGAGGCGGAGAGAGACAGAGAGAGACAGAGGGAGACAGAGAGAGGCAGAGAGGGACAGAAAGAGACAGAGAGAGACAGAGACAAGTAGAGAGAAACAGCGAGAGATAGAGAGAGACAGAGAGAGGCAAGGAGAGACAGAGAGGGACAGAAAGAGAGAGAGAGAGACAGAGAGAAATAGAGAGAAACAGCGAGAGATGGAGAGAGACAGAGAGTGACAGAGAGACACCGAGGAAGACAGAAAAAGACAGAGAAAGTCAGAGCGGGACAGAGAGGGACAGAGAGAGGCAGATAGACAGAGACGGAGACAGACAGAGAGAGACGGAGTGAGACAGAGAGAGACAGAGAGAGAGGGAGAGAGGCGGAGAGAGACAGAGAGAGACAGAGTAACAAAGAGAGCCAGAGAGAACGGAGAGCGGCAGAAAGCTAATGATCAAGACAGACAGAGAGAGACGGAGAGAGACAGAGAGAGACAGAGAGAGACGGAGAGAGGCGGAGAGAGACAGAGACAGAGGGAAACAGAGAGAGGCACAGCGAGAGACAGAGAGAGGCAGAGAGAGACGGAGAAAGGCGGAGAGAGGCAGAGGGTTAGAGAGAGGCAGAGAGAGACAGAGAGAGACAGAGAGGGACAGAGAGAGACGGAGAGAGGCGGAGAGAGGCAGATAGAGACAGAGAGAGGTAGAGAGAGACAGGGAGACAGAGACAGAGACCGGGAGAGACAGAGAGAGACAGAGAGAGGCAGAGAGAGACAGAGTGAGATAGAGAGACCGAGAGAGAGAGAGACAGACAGTGAGGGACAGAGAGAGGCAGAGAGAGGCAGAGAGAGACTAAGAGAGACTAAGAGAGAATGAGTGAGATGGAGAGAGACAGAGACAGACAGAGAGGGACAGAGAGAGGCAGAGTGAGGCAGTGAGAGACAAAGAGAGACAGAGAGAGACGGAGAGAGGCTGAGAGAGACAGAGAGAGAGAGACGGAGAGAGACCGAGAGAGGCGGAGAGAGACAGAGAGAGACAGAGACAGAGAGGCAAGGAGAGACAGAGAGGGACAGAAAGAGGCAGAGAGGGACAGAAAGAGACAGAGAGAGACAGAGAGAAGTAGAGAGGGACAGAGAGAGGCAGATAGAGAGAGACGGAGAGCGGCAGAAAGCTAATGATCAAGACAGACAGAGAGAGACGGAGAAAGACAGAGAGACAGAGAGAGACGGAGAGAGGCGGAGAGAGACAGAGAGAGACAGAGGGAGACAGAGAGAGGCAAGGGGAGACAGAGAGGGACAGAAAGAGGCAGAGAGGCACAGAAAGAGACAGAGAGAGACAGAGAGAAGTAGAGAGAGACAGAGAGAGGCAGATAGAGGGAGAGAGAGGCAGAGAGGGACAGAAAGAGAGAGAGAGAGACAGAGAGAAGTAGAGAGAAACAGCGAGAGGCAGAGAGAGACAGAGAGTTAGAGAGAGGCAGAGAGAGGCAGAGAGAGACAGAGAGTGAGAGAGAGGCAGAGAGAGACAGAGAGAGACAGAGAGAGACGGAGAGAGGCGGAGAGAGACAGAGAGAGACAGAGGGAGACAGAGAGAGGCAAGGAGAGACAGAGAGGGACAGAAAGAGACAGAGAGAGACAGAGACAAGTAGAGAGAAATAGCGAGAGATAGAGAGAGACAGAGAGTGACAGAGAGACACCGAGAAAGACAGAGAAAGTCAGAGAGGGACAGAGAGGGACAGAGAGAGACAGAGATAGACAGAAAGAGACAGAGAGAGACAGATAGAGAGAGAGACAGATAGAGAGAGACGGAGAGAGGGAGAGAGAGACAGGAGGGTAGAGACAGAGACCGGGAGAGACAGAGAGAGACAGAGAAAAGTAGAGAGAAACAGGGAGAGATAGAGAGAGACAGAGAGGGACAGAGAGAGGCAGATAGAGAGAGACGGCGAGAGGGAGAGAGAGACAGAGAGAGACAGAGAGAGACAGAGGGAGACAGAGAGAGACAGATAGAGACAGAGAGAGACAGAGAGAGACAGAGAGAGACAGAGAGTTAGAGAGAGGCAGGGACAGACAGAGAGAGACAGAGAGAGGCAAGGAGAGACAGAGAGGGACAGAGACGGAGAGAGACAGAAAGAGACAGAGACGGAGAGAGACAGAGAGAGGCGAGGAGAGACAGAGAGGGACAGAAAGAGAGAGAGAGGGACAGAGGGAAGTAGAGAGAAACAGCGAGAGATGGAGAGAGACAGAGAGTGACAGAGAGACACCGAGAAAGACAGAGAAAGTCCGAGCGGGACAGAGAGGGACAGAGAGAGGCAGATAGACAGAGACGGAGGCAGACAGAGAGAGAGAGACGGAGAGAGCCAGAGAGAGGCGGAGAGAGACCGAGAGAGGCGGAGAGAGACAGAGAGAGACAGAGACAGAGAGAGAGAGGCAAGGAGAGACAGAGAGGGACAGAAAGAGATAGAGACGGAGAGAGACAGAAAGAGACATAGAGGGACAGAGAGAGGCAGATAGAGAGAGAAGGAGACAGACAGAGAGAGAGACGGAGAGAGACCGAGAGAGGCGGAGAGAGACAGAGAGAGACAGAGACAGAGAGAGAGAGACAGAGAGTGACAGAGAGAGACAGAGAAACAAAGAGAGCCAGAGAGAACGGAGAGCGGCAGAAAGCTAATGATCAAGACAGACAGAGAGAGACGGAGAGAGACAGAGAGAGACAGAGAGAGACGGAGAGAGGCGGAGAGAGACAGAGAGGGACAGAGGGAGACGGAGAGAGGCAAGGAGAGACAGAGAGGGACAGAAAGAGGCAGAGAGGGACAGAAAGAGACAGAGAGACAGAGAGAAGTAGAGAGGGACAGAGAGAGGCAGATAGAGAGAGACGGAGAGCGGCAGAAAGCTAATGATCAAGACAGACAGAGAGAGACGGAGAAAGACAGAGAGAGACAGAGAGAGACGGAGAGAGGCGGAGAGAGACAGAGAGAGACAGGGGGGAGACAGAGAGAGGCAAGGGGAGACAGAGAGGGACAGAAAGAGGCAGAGAGGGACAGAAAGAGACAGAGAGAGACAGAGAGAGACAGAGAGAGACAGAGAGACACAGAGAGAGGCAAGGAGAGATAGAGAGGGACACAAGGAGACAGAGAGAGACAGAGAAAAGTAGAGAGAAACAGCGAGAGATAGAGAGAGATAGAGAGGGACAGAGAGGGGCAGATAGAGAGAGACGGAGAGAGGGAGAGAGAGAGACAGAGAGAGACGGAGAGAGGCGGAGAGAGACAGAGAGAGACAGAGGGAGACAGAGAGAGGCAAGGAGAGACAGAGAGGGGCAGAGAGGGACAGAAAGAGACAGAGAGAGACAGAGACAAGTGGAGAGAAACAGCGAGAGATAGAGAGAGACAGAGAGAGGCAAGGAGAGACAGAGAGGGACAGAAAGGGAGAGAGAGAGACAGAGAGAAGTAGAGAGAAACAGCGAGAGATGGAGAGAGACAGAGAGTGACAGAGAGACACCGAGGAAGACAGAGAAAGACAGAGAAAGTCAGAGCGGGACAGAGAGGGACAGAGAGAGGCAGATAGACAGAGACGGAGAGAGACAGAGAGAGACGGAGAGAAGCGGAGCGAGACAGAGACAGAGGGAGACAGAGAGAGACAGAGAGAGACAGAGGGAGACAGAGAGAGGCAAGAAGAGACAGAGAGGGAGAGAAGAGACAGAGACGGAGAGAGACAGAGAGAGACAGAGAGACACAGAGAGAGGCAAGGAGAGATAGAGAGGGACACAAGGAGAGAGAGAGAGACAGAGAAAAGTAGAGAGAAACAGCGAGAGATCGAGAGAGACAGAGAGAGGCAAGGAGAGACAGAGAGGGACAGAAAGGGAGAGAGAGAGACAGAGAGAAGTAGAGAGAAACAGCGAGAGATGGAGAGAGACAGAGAGTGACAGAGAGACACCGAGGAAGACAGAGAAAGACAGAGAAAGTCAGAGCGGGACAGAGAGGGACAGAGAGAGGCAGATAGACAGAGACGGAGACAGACAGAGAGAGACGGAGAGAGACAGAGAGAGACAGAGAGAGACGGAGAGAGGCGGAGAGAGACAGAGAGAGACAGAGAGAGACAGAGAAACAAAGAGAGCCAGAGAGAACGGAGAGCGGCAGAAAGCTAATGATCAAGACAGACAGAGAGAGACGGAGAGAGACAGAGAGAGACAGAGAGAGACGGAGAGAGGCGGAGAGAGACAGAGACGGAGGGAGACAGAGAGAGGCAGAGAGAGGCACAGCGAGAGACAGAGAGAGGCAGAGAGAGACGGAGAAAGGCGGAGAGAGGCAGAGGGTTAGAGAGAGGCAGAGAGAGACAGAGAGAGACAGAGAGGGACAGAGAGAGACAGAGAGAGACGGAGAGAGGCGGAGAGAGACAGAGAGAGACAGAGAGAGGCAAGGAGAGACAGAGAGTGACAGAGAGACACCGAGAAAGACAGAGAAAGTCAGAGAAGGCCAGAGAGAGGTGGAGAGAGAGACAGAACGAGACAGAGAGAAACGGAGAGAGGAAGAAATCGATAGAGAAATAAAAGAGCCAGAGAGGCACAGAGAGAGACAGAGAGTGAGAGAGAGACGGAGAGAGACAGAGAGAGACAGAGAGAGACAGAGAGAGACAGAGGGAGACAGAGAGAGGCAGAGAGGGACAGAAAGAGACAGAGAGAGACAGAGACAAGTAGAGAGAAACAGCGAGAGATAGAGAGAGACAGAGAGAGGCAAGGAGAGACAGAGAGGGACAGAAAGAGAGAGAGAGAGAGACAGAGAGAAGTAGAGAGAAACAGCGAGAGATGGAGAGAGACAGAGAGTGACAGAGAGACACCGAGGAAGACAGAGAAAGACAGAGAAAGTCAGAGCGGGACAGAGAGGGACAGAGAGAGGCAGATAGACAGAGACGGAGACAGACAGAGAGAGACGGAGTGAGACAGAGAGAGACAGAGAGAGAGGGAGAGAGGCGGAGAGAGACAGAGAGAGACAGAGAAACAAAGAGAGCCAGAGAGAACGGAGAGCGGCAGAAAGCTAATGATCAAGACAGACAGAGAGAGACGGAGAGAGACAGAGAGAGACAGAGAGAGACGGAGAGAGGCGGAGAGAGGCAGAGGGTTAGAGAGAGGCAGAGAGAGACAGAGAGAGACAGAGAGGGACAGAGAGAGACGGAGAGAAGCGGAGAGAGACAGAGAGAGACAGAGAGAGGCAAGGAGAGACAGAGAGAGACAGAGAGAGGCAAGGAGAGACAGAGAGTGACAGACAGACACCGAGAAAGACAGAGAAAGTCAGAGAAGGCCAGAGAGAGGTGGAGAGAGAGACAGAACGAGACAGAGAGAAACGGAGAGAGGAAGAAATCGATAGAGAAATAAAAGAGCCAGAGAGGCACAGAGAGAGACAGAGAGAGGCAGAGAGAGGCAGAGAGAGACGGAGAGAGACAGAGAGAGCCAGAGAGAGACAGAGAGAGACAGAGGGAGACAGAGAGAGGCAAGAAGAGACAGAGAGGGAGAGAAGAGACAGAGACGGAGAGAGACAGAAAGAGACAGAGAGGGACAGAGGGAGGCAGATAGAGACAGAGAGAGGTAGAGAGAGACAGGGAGACAGAGACAGAGACCGGGAGAGACAGAGAGAGACAGAGAGAGGCAGAGAGAGACGGAGTGAGATAGAGAGACCGAGAGAGAGAGAGACAGACAGTGAGGGACAGAGAGAGGCAGAGGACAGAGAGAGGCAGAGTGAGGCAGTGAGAGACAAAGAGAGACAGAGAGAGACGGAGAGAGGCTGAGAGAGACAGAGAGAGAGAGACGGAGAGAGACCGAGAGAGGCGGAGAGAGACAGAGAGAGACAGAGACAGAGAGGCAAGGAGAGACAGAGAGGGACAGAAAGAGACAGAGTGAGACAGAGACAAGTAGAGAGAAACAGCGAGAGATAGAGAGAGACAGAGAGTGACAGAGAGACACCGAGAAAGACAGAGCAAGTCAGAGAGGGACAGGGAGAGCAAGGAGAGACAGAGACAGACAGAGAGAGATACAGACACAAAGAGAGCAAGAGAGGAACGGAGAAAGGGAGAGAGAGATGGAGAAACAACCAGAGCCAGAGAGAGACAGAGAGAAGCAGAGAGATACAGCGAGAGGTAGAGGGAGAGAGGGCGTGACAGAGAGACACCGAGAAAGACAGAGAAAGTCAGAGAGGGACAGGGAGAGACAGAGAGAGGTAGAGACAGACAGAGCGGGACAGAGAGAGGCAGAGAGAGACAAAGAGAGACAGAGAGAGACAGAGAGAGAGAGACGGAGGGAGACAGAGAGAGACAGAGAGGGGCAGAAAGAGGGAGAGACAGAGTGAAATAGAGAGAAACAGCGAGAGATAGAGGGAGACACAGAGTGACAGAGAGACACCGAGAAAGACAGAGAAAGTCAGAAAAGGCCATCGAGAGGCAGAGAGAGGTGGAGAGAGAGATAGAACGAGACAGAGAGAAACGGAGAGAGGAAGAAAGTGATAGAGAAATAAAGGGAGCCAGAGAGAGGCAGAGAGTTAGAGAGAGGCAGAGAGAGACAGAGAGAGACAGAGAGGGACAGAGAGAGACGGAGAGAGGCGGAGAGAGACAGAGAGAGATAGGGAGAGGCAAGGAGAGACAGAGAGTGACAGAGAGACACCGAGAAAGACAGAGAAAGTCAGAGAAGGCCAGAGAGAGGTGGAGAGAGAGACAGAACGAGACAGAGAGAAACGGAGAGAGGAAGAAATCGATAGAGAAAAAAAAGAGCCAGAGAGGCACAGAGAGAGACAGAGAGAGGCAGAGAGAGACAGAGAGAGACAGAGAGAGACGGAGAGAGGCGGAGAGAGACAGAGAGAGACAGAGGGAGACAGAGCGAGGCAAGGAGAGACAGAGAGGGACAGAAAGAGAGAGAGAGAGACAGAGAGAAGTAGAGAGAAACAGTGAGAGATGGAGGGAGACAGAGAGTGACAGAGAGACACCGAGGAAGACAGAGAAAGACAGAGAAAGTCAGAGCGGGACAGAGAGGGACAGAGAGAGGCAGATAGACAGAGACGGAGACAGACAGAGAGAGAGAGAGAGACAGAGAGAGACGGAGAGAGACAGAGAGAGACAGAGAGAGACGGAGTGAGGCGGAGAGAGACAGAGAGAGACAGAGAGAGACAGCGGGAGACAGAGAGGCAAGGAGAGACAGAGAGGGACAGAAAGAGAGAGAGAGAGAGAGACAGAGAGAAGTAGAGAGAAACCGTGAGAGATGGAGGGAGGCAGAGAGTGACAGAGAGACACCGAGGAAGACAGAGAAAGACAGAGAAAGTCAGAGCGGGACAGAGAGGGACAGAGAGAGGCAGATAGACAGAGACGGAGACAGACAGAGAGAGAGAGACAGAGAGAGACGGAGAGAGACAGAGAGAGACAGAGAGAGACGGAGAGAGGCGGAGAGAGACAGAGAGAGACAGAGAGAGACAGAGGGAGACAGAGAGGCAAGGAGAGACAGAGAGGGACAGAAAGAGAGAGAGAGAGAGACAGAGAGAAGTAGAGAGAAACAGCGAGAGATAGAGTGAGACAGAGAGGGACAGAGAGCGGGTGATAGAGAGAGACGGAGAGAGGGAGAGAGAGACAGAGAGAGATAGAGAAACAAAGAGAGCCAGAGAGAACGGAGAGCGGCAGAAAGCTAATGATCAAGACAGACAGAGAGAGACGGAGAGAGACAGAGAGAGGCAGAGAGAGACGGAGAGAGGTGGAGAGAGACAGAGAGATACAGAGGGAGACAGAGAGTGGCAAGGAGAGAGTGAGAGGGACAGAAAGAGACAGAGAGAGACAGAGAGGGACAGAAAGAGACAGAGAGAGACAGAGACAAGTAGAGAGAAACAGCGAGAGATAGAGAGAGAGAGAGTGACAGAGAGACACCGAGAAAGACAGAGAAAGTCAGAGAGGGACAGGGAGCGGCAAGGAGAGACAGAGAGGGACAGAAAGAGACAGAGACGGAGTGAGACAGAAAGAGACAGAGAGGGACGGAGAGAGGCAGATAGAGACAGAGAGAGGTAGAGAGAGACAGGGAGACAGAGACAGAGACCGGGAGAGACAGAGAGAGACAGAGAGAGGCAGAGAGAGACAGAGTGAGATAGAGAGACCGAGAGAGACAGCGACAGACAGTGAGGGACAGATAGAGGCAGAGAGAGGCAGAGAGAGACTAAGAGAGACTAAGAGAGACAGAGTGAGATGGAGAGAGACAGAGACAGACAGAGAGGGACAGAGAGAGGCAGAGTGAGGCAGTGAGAGACAAAGAGAGGCAGAGAGAGGCAGGGAGAGACAGAGAGAGGCTGAGAGAGACAGAGAGAGAGACGGAGAGAGACCGAGAGAGGCGGAGAGAGACAGAGAGAGACAGAGAAAGAGAGAGAGAGGCAAGGAGAGACAGAGAGGGACAGAAAGAGACAGAGACGGAGAGAGACAGAAAGAGACATAGAGGGACAGAGAGAGGCAGAGAGTTAGAGAGAGGCAGAGAGAGAGACAGAGAGAGACGGAGAGAGACAGAGAGAGACAGCTAGAGAGAGAGACAGATAGAGAGAGACGGAGAGAGGGAGAGAGAGACAGGAGGGTAGAGACAGAGACCGGGAGAGACAGAGAGAGACAGAGAGAAGTACAGAGAAACAGGGAGAGATGGAGGGAGACAGAGAGTGACAGAGAGACACCGAGGAAGACAGAGAAAGACAGAGAAAGTCAGAGCGGGACAGAGAGGGACAGAGAGAGGCAGATAGACAGAGACGGAGACAGACAGAGAGAGAGGGAGAGACAGAGAGAGACGGAGAGAGTCAGAGAGAGACAGAGAGGGACATAGAGAGGCAGATAGAGAGAGACGGCGAGAGGGAGAGAGAGGCAGAGAGAGACAGAGAGAGACAGAGGGAGACAGAGAGAGGCAAGGAGAGACAGAGAGGGACAGAAAGAGACAGAGACGGAGTGAGACAGAAAGAGACAGAGAGGGACGGAGAGAGGCAGATAGAGACAGAGAGAGGTAGAGAGAGACAGGGAGACAGAGACAGAGACCGGGAGAGACAGAGAGAGACAGAGAGAGGCAGAGAGAGACAGAGTGAGATAGAGAGACCGAGAGAGAGAGAGACAGACAGTGAGGGACAGAGAGAGGCAGAGAGAGGCAGTGAGAGACAAAGAGAGACAGAGAGAGACGGAGAGAGGCTGAGAGAGACAGAGAGAGAGAGACGGAGAGAGACCGAGAGAGGCGGAGAGAGACAGAGAGAGACAGAGACAGAGAGGCAAGGAGAGACAGAGAGGGACAGAAAGAGACAGAGTGAGACAGAGACTAGTGGAGAGAAACAGCGAGAGATAGAGAGAGACAGAGAGTGACAGAGAGACACCGAGAAAGACAGAGCAAGTCAGAGAGGGACAGGGAGAGGCAAGGAGAGACAGAGACAGACAGAGAGAGATACAGACACAAAGAGAGCAAGAGAGGAACGGAGAAAGGGAGAGAGAGATGGAGAAACAACCAGAGCCAGAGAGAGACAGAGAGAAGCAGTGAGATACAGCGAGAGGTAGAGGGAGAGAGGGCGTGACAGAGAGACACCGAGAAAGACAGAGAAAGTCAGAGAGGGACAGGGAGAGACAGAGAGAGATAGAGACAGACAGAGCGGGACAGAGAGAGGCAGAGAGAGACAAAGAGAGACAGAGAGAGACAGAGAGAGAGAGACGGAGGGAGACAGAGAGAGACAGAGAGGGGCAGAAAGAGGGAGAGACAGAGTGAAATAGAGAGAGACAGCGAGAGATAGAGGGAGACACAGAGTGACAGAGAGACACCGAGAAAGACAGAGAAAGTCAGAAAAGGCCAGCGAGAAGCAGAGAGAGGTGGAGAGAGAGATAGAACGAGACAGAGAGAAACGGAGAGAGGAAGAAAGTGATAGAGAAATAAAGAGAGCCAGAGAGAGGCAGAGAGTTAGAGAGAGGCAGAGAGAGACAGAGAGAGACAGAGAGAACAGGCGAGAAATAGAGAGAGACAGAGAGAGACAGAGAGAGCCAAGGAGAGACAGAGAGGGACAGAAAGAGAGAGAGAGAGACAGAGAGAAGTAGAGAGAAACAGCGAGAGATAGAGAGAGACAGAGAGAGACGGAGAGAGGCGGAGAGAGACAGAGTGAGACAGAGGGAGACAGAGAGAGGCAAGGAGAGACAGAGAGGGACAGAAAGAGAGAGAGAGAGAGAGACAGAGAGAAGTAGAGAGAAACAGTGAGAGATGGAGGGAGACAGAGAGTGACAGAGAGACACCGAGGAAGACAGAGAAAGACAGAGAAAGTCAGAGCGGGACAGAGAGGGACAGAGAGAGGCAGATAGACAGAGACGGAGACAGAGAGAGAGAGACAGAGAGAGACGGAGAGAGACAGAGAGAGACAGAGAGAGACGGAGTGAGGCGGAGAGAGACAGAGAGAGAGACAGAGAGAGACAGAGAGAGACAGAGGGAGACAGAGAGAGGCAGAGAGAGACGGAGAGAGGTGGAGAGAGACAGAGAGAGACAGAGGGAGACAGAGAGTGGCAAGGAGAGAGTGAGTCGGACAGAAAGAGACAGAGAGAGACAGAGAGGGACAGAAAGAGACAGAGAGAGACAGAGACAAGTAGAGAGAAACAGCGAGAGATAGAGAGAGACAGAGAGTGACAGAGAGACACCGAGAAAGACAGAGAAAGTCAGAGAGGGACAGGGAGAGGCAAGGAGAGACAGAGGGGGACAGAAAGAGACAGAGACGGAGTGAGACAGAAAGAGACAGAGAGGGACGGAGAGAGGCAGATAGAGACAGAGAGAGGTAGAGAGAGACAGGGAGACAGAGACAGAGACCGGGAGAGACAGAGAGAGACAGAGAGAGGCAGAGAGAGACAGAGTGAGATAGAGAGACCGAGAGAGACAGAGACAGACAGTGAGGGACAGATAGAGGCAGAGAGAGGCAGAGAGAGACTAAGAGAGACTAAGAGAGACAGAGTGAGATGGCGAGAGACAGAGACAGACAGAGAGGGACAGAGAGAGGCAGAGTGAGGCAGTGAGAGACAAAGAGAGACAGAGAGAGGCAGGGAGAGACAGAGAGAGGCTGAGAGAGACAGAGAGAGAGACGGAGAGAGACCGAGAGAGGCGGAGAGAGACAGAGAGAGACAGAGAAAGAGAGAGAGAGGCAAGGAGAGACAGAGAGGGACAGAAAGAGACAGAGACGGAGAGAGACAGAAAGAGACATAGAGGGACAGAGAGAGGCAGATAGAGAGAGAAGGAGACAGACAGAGAGTGAGAGAGAGAGACAGAGAAACAAAGAGAGCCAGAGAGAACGGAGAGCGGCAGAAAGCTAATGATCAAGACAGACAGAGAGAGACGGAGAGAGACAGAGAGAGACAGAGAGAGACGGAGAGAGACGGAGAGAGGCGGAGAGAGACAGAGACAGAGGGAGACAGAGACAGAGGGCGACAGAGAGAGGCAGAGAGAGGCACAGCGAGAGACAGAGAGAGGCAGAGAGAGACGGAGAGAGGCGGAGAGAGGCAGAGGGTTAGAGAGAGGCAGAGAGAGACAGAGAGAGACAGAGAGGGACAGAGAGAGACGGAGAGAGGCAAGGAGAGACAGAGAGTGACAGAGAGACACCGAGAAAGACAGAGAAAGTCAGACAAGGCCAGAGAGAGGTGGAGAGAGAGACAGAACGAGACAGAGAGAAACGGAGAGAGGAAGAAATCGATAGAGAAATAAAAGAGCCAGAGAGCCACAGAGAGAGACAGAGAGAGGCAGAGAGAGGCAGAGAGTTAGAGAAAGGCAGAGAGAGACGGAGAGAGACAGAGAGGGACAGAGAGAAACAGAGAGAGACAGAGGGAGACAGAGAGAGGCAAGGAGAGACAGAGAGGGAGAGAAGAGACAGAGACGGAGAGAGACAGAAAGAGACAGAGCGGGCCAGAGGGAGGCAGATAGAGACAGAGAGAGGTAGAGAGAGACAGGGAGACAGAGACAGAGACCGGGAGAGACAGAGAGAGACAGAGAGAGGCAGAGAGAGACAGAGTGAGATAGAGAGACCGAGAGAGAGAGAGACAGACAGTGAGGGACAGAGAGAGGCAGAGAGAGGCAGAGAGAGACTAAGAGAGACTAAGAGAGAATGAGTGAGATGGAGAGAGACAGAGACAGACAGAGAGGGACAGAGAGAGGCAGAGTGAGGCAGTGAGAGACAAAGAGAGACAGAGAGAGAGACGGAGAGAGGCTGAGAGAGACAGAGAGAGAGACGGAGAGAGACCGAGAGAGGCGGATAGAGAGAGACGGAGAGCGGCAGAAAGCAAATGATCAAGACAGACAGAGAGAGACGGACAGAGACAGAGAGAGACAGAAAGAGACAGAGAGAGACAGAGACAAGTGAAGAGAAACAGCGAGAGATAGAGAGAGACAGAGAGTGACAGAGGGACACCGAGGAAGACAGAGCGAGACAGAGATAGACAGAAAGAGACAGAGAGAGACAGATAGAGAGAGAGACAGATAGAGAGAGACGGAGAGAGGGAGAGAGAGACAGGAGGGTAGAGACAGAGACCGGGAGAGACAGAGAGAGACAGAGAGAAGTAGAGAGAAACAGGGAGAGATAGAGAGAGACAGAGAGGGACAGAGAGAGGCAGATAGAGAGAGACGGCGAGAGGGAGAGAGAGACAGAGAGAGACAGAGAGAGACAGAGGGAAACAGAGAGAGATAAGGAGAGACAGAGAGGGACAGAAAGAGGCAGAGAGGGACAGGAAGAGACAGAGAGAGACAGAGAGAAGTAGAGAGGGACAGAGAGAGGCAGATAGAGAGAGACGGAGAGCGGCAGAAAGCTAATGATCAAGACAGACAGAGAGAGAGACGGAGAAAGACAGAGAGAGACAGAGAGAGACGGAGAGACAGAGAGAGACAGAGGGAGACAGAGAGAGGCAAGGGGAGACAGAGAGGGACAGAAAGAGGCAGAGAGGGACAGAAAGAGACAGAGAGAGACAGAGAGAAGTAGAGAGAGACAGAGAGAGGCAGATAGAGGGAGAGAGAGGCAGAGAGAGAGAAAGAGAGAGAGAAAGAGAGAAAGAGAGGCAGAGAGAGACAGAGAGAGACAGAGAGAGACAGAGAAAAGTAGAGAGAAACAGCGAGAGATAGAGAGAGATAGAGAGGGACAGAGAGGGGCAGATAGAGAGAGACGGAGAGAGGGAGAGAGAGACAGAGAGAGACGGAGAGAGGCGGAATACAGAGAGAGACAGAGGGAGACAGAGAGAGGCAAGGAGAGACAGAGAGGGTCAGAAAGAGACAGAGAGAGACAGAGACAAGTAGAGAGAAACAGCGAGAGATAGAGAGAGACAGAGAGTGACAGAGAGACACCGAGAAAGACAGAGAAAGTCAGAGAGGGACAGAGAGAGACAGAGATAGACAGAAAGAGACAGAGAGAGACAGATGAAGAGGGAGACAGATAGAGAGAGACGGAGAGAGGGAGAGAGAGACAGGAGGGTAGAGACAGAGACCGGGAGAGACAGAGAGAGACAGAGAGAAGTAGAGAGAAACAGGGAGAGATAGAGACAGACAGAGAGGGACAGAGAGGCAGATAGAGAGAGACGGCGAGAGGGAGAGAGAGGCAGAGAGTGACAGAGAGAGACAGAGGGAGACAGAGAGAGACAGATAGAGACAAAGAGAGACAGAGAGAGACAGAGAGTTAGAGAGAGGCAGCGACAGACAGAGAGAGACAGAGAGAGACAAGGAGAGACAGAGAGGGACAGAGACGGAGAGAGACAGAAAGAGACAGAGACGGAGAGAGACAGAGAGAGACGGAGAGAGCCAGAGAGAGACAGAGAGAGACGGAGAGAGGCGGAGAGAGACAGAGAGAGACAGAGGGAGACAGAGAGAGGCAAGGAGTGACAGAGAGGGACAGAAAGAGAGAGAGAGGGACAGAGAGAGAGAGAGAGGGACAGAGAGAAGTAGAGAGAAACAGCGAGAGATGGAGAGAGACAGAGAGTGACAGAGAGACACCGAGAAAGACAGAGAAAGTCCGAGCGGGACAGAGAGGGACAGAGAGAGGCAGATAGACAGAGACGGAGACAGACAGAGAGAGAGAGAGACGGAGAGAGACCGAGAGAGGCGGAGAGAGACAAAGAGAGACAGAGACAGAGAGAGAGAGGCAAGGAGAGACAGAGAGGGACAGAAAGAGACAGAGACGGAGAGAGACAGAAAGAGACATCGAGGGACAGAGAGAGGCAGATAGAGAGAGAAGGAGACAGACAGAGAGAGAGACGGAGAGAGACCGAGAGAGGCGGAGAGAGACAGAGAGAGACAGAGACAGAGAGAGAGAGACAGAGTGTGACAGAGAGAGACAGAGAAACAAAGAGAGCCAGAGAGAACGGAGAGCGGCAGAAAGCTAATGATCAAGACAGACAGAGAGAGACGGAGAGAGACAGAGAGAGACAGAGAGAGACCGAGAGAGGCGGAGAGAGACAGAGAGAGACAGAGGGAGACAGAGAGCGGCAAGGAGAGACAGAGAGGGACAGAAAGAGGCAGAGAGGGACAGAAAGAGACAGAGAGAGACAGAGAGAAGTAGAGAGGGACAGAGAGAGGCAGATAGAGAGAGACGGAGAGCGGCAGAAAGCTAATGATCAAGACAGACAGAGAGAGACGAAGAGAGACAGAGAGAGGCAGAGAGAGACGGAGAGAGGTGGAGAGAGACAGAGAGAGACAGAGGGAGACAGAGAGTGGCAAGGAGAGAGTGAGAGGGACAGAAAGAGACAGAGAGAGACAGAGAGGGACAGAAAGAAACAGAGAGAGACAGAGACAAGTAGAGAGAAACAGCGAGAGATAGAGAGAGACAGAGAGGGACAGAAAGAGACAGAGACGGAGTGAGACAGAAAGAGACAGAGAGGGACGGAGAGAGGCAGATAGAGACAGAGAGAGGTAGAGAGAGACAGGGAGACAGAGACAGAGACCGGGAGAGACAGAGAGAGGCAGAGAGAGACAGAGTAAGATAGAGAGACCGAGAGAGAGAGAGACAGACAGTGAGGGACAGAGAGAGGCAGAGAGAGGCAGAGAGAGACTAGGAGAGACTAAGAGAGAATGAGTGAGATGGAGAGAGACAGAGACAGACAGAGAGGGACAGAGAGAGGCAGAGTGAGGCAGTGAGAGACAAAGAGAGACAGAGAGAGAGACGGAGAGAGGCTGAGAGAGACAGAGAGAGAGACGGAGAGAGACCGAGAGAGGCGGATAGAGAGAGACGGCGAGCGGCAGAAAGCAAATGATCAAGACAGACAGAGAGAGACGGACAGAGACAGAGAGAGACAGAGAGAGACAGAGGGGGACAGAGAGAGGCAAGGAGAGACAGAGAGGGACAGAAAGAGACGGAGAGAGACAGAGAGGGACAGAAAGAGACAGAGAGAGACAGAGAGGGACAGAAAGAAACAGAGAGAGACAGAGACAAGTAGAGAGAAACAGCGAGAGATAGAGAGAGACAGAGAGTGACAGAGAGACACCGAGAAAGACAGAGAAAGTCAGAGAGGGACAGGGAGAGGCAAGGAGAGACAGAGAGGGACAGAAAGAGACAGAGACGGAGTGAGACAGAAAGAGACAGAGAGGGACGGAGAGAGGCAGATAGAGACAGAGAGAGGTAGAGAGAGACAGGGAGACAGAGACAGAGACCGGGAGAGACAGA
The DNA here is from genome assembly GCF_034640455.1 of Diachasmimorpha longicaudata. Lineage (NCBI taxonomy): Eukaryota > Metazoa > Arthropoda > Insecta > Hymenoptera > Braconidae > Diachasmimorpha > Diachasmimorpha longicaudata. Next base: position 254,631 of record NW_026973914.1, on the reverse strand, counting down.
GAGGGACAGAAAGAGACAGAGACAAACAGTGAGGGACAGATAGAGGCAGAGAGAGGCAGAGAGAGACTAAGAGAGACTAAGAGAGACAGAGTGAGATGGAGAGAGACAGAGACAGACAGAGAGGGACAGAGAGAGGCAGAGTGAGGCAGTGAGAGACAAAGAGAGACAGAGAGAGGCAGGGAGAGACAGAGAGAGGCTGAGAGAGACAGAGAGAGAGACGGAGAGAGACCGAGAGAGGCGGAGAGAGACAGAGAGAGACAGAGAAAGAGAGAGAGAGGCAAGGAGAGACAGAGAGGGACAGAAAGAGACAGAGACGGAGAGAGACAGAAAGAGACATAGAGGGACAGAGAGAGGCAGAGAGTTAGAGAGAGGCAGAGAGAGAGACAGAGAGAGACGGAGAGAGACAGAGAGGGACAGAAAGAGACAGAGAGAGACAGAGACAAGTGAAGAGAAACAGCGAGAGATAGAGAGAGACAGAGAGTGACAGAGGGACACCGAGAAAGACAGAGAAAGTCAGAGAGGGACAGAGCGAGACAGAGATAGACAGAAAGAGACAGAGAGAGACAGATAGAGAGAGAGACAGATAGAGAGAGACGGAGAGAGGGAGAGAGAGACAGGAGGGTAGAGACAGAGACCGGGAGAGACAGAGAGAGACAGAGAGAAGTAGAGAGAAACAGGGAGAGATAGAGAGAGACAGAGAGGGACAGAGAGAGGCAGATAGAGAGAGACGGCGAGAGGGAGAGAGAGACAGAGAGAAACAGAGAGAGACAGAGGGAGACAGTGAGAGGCAAGGAGAGACAGAGAGGGATAGAAAGAGGCAGAGAGGGACAGGAAGAGACAGAGAGAGACAGAGAGAAGTAGAGAGGGACAGAGAGAGGCAGATAGAGAGAGACGGAGAGCGGCAGAAAGCTAATGATCAAGACAGACAGAGAGAGACGGAGAAAGACAGAGAGAGACAGAGAGAGACGGAGAGACAGAGAGAGACAGAGGGAGACAGAGAGAGGCAAGGGGAGACAGAGTGGGACAGAAAGAGGCAGAGAGGGACAGAAAAAGACAGAGAGAGACAGAGAGAAGTAGAGAGAGACAGAGAGAGGCAGATAGAGGCAGAGAGAGAGAAAGAGAGAGAGAAAGAGAGAAAGAGAGGCAGAGAGAGACAGAGAGAGACAGAGAGAGACAGAGAGAGACAGAGAAAAGTAGAGAGAAACAGCGAGAGATAGAGAGGGATAGAGAGGGACAGAGAGGGGCAGATAGAGAGAGACGGAGAGAGGGAGAGAGAGACAGAGAGAGACGGAGAGAGGCGGAATACAGAGAGAGACAGAGAGGGACAGAAAGAGACAGAGAGAGACAGAGAGGGACAGAAAGAGACAGAGAGAGACAGAGACAAGTAGAGAGAAACAGCGAGAGATAGAGAGAGACAGAGAGTGACAGAGAGACACCGAGAAAGACAGAGAAAGTCAGAGAGGGACAGAGAGAGACAGAGATAGACAGAAAGAGACAGAGAGAGACAGATGAAGAGAGAGACAGATAGAGAGAGACGGAGAGAGGGAGAGAGAGACAGGAGGGTAGAGACAGAGACCGGGAGAGACAGAGAGAGACAGAGAGAAGTAGAGAGAAACAGGGAGAGATAGAGAGAGACAGAGAGGGACAGAGAGAGGCAGATAGAGAGAGACGGCGAGAGGGAGAGAGAGGCAGAGAGTGACAGAGAGAGACAGAGGGAGACAGACAGAGACAGATAGAGACAAAGAGAGACAGAGAGAGACAGAGAGTTAGAGAGAGGCAGAGACAGACAGAGAGAGACAGAGAGAGGCAAGGAGAGACAGAGAGGGACAGAGACGGAGAGAGACAGAAAGAGACAGAGACGGAGAGAGACAGAGAGAGACGGAGAGAGGCGGAGAGAGACAGAGTGAGACAGAGGGAGACAGAGAGAGGCAAGGAGAGACAGAGAGGGACAGAAAGAGAGAGAGAGAGAGAGACAGAGAGAAGTAGAGAGAAACAGTGAGAGATGGAGGGAGACAGAGAGTGACAGAGAGACACCGAGGAAGACAGAGAAAGACAGAGAAAGTCAGAGCGGGACAGAGAGGGACAGAGAGAGGCAGATAGACAGAGACGGAGACAGAGAGAGAGAGACAGAGAGAGACGGAGAGAGACAGAGAGAGACAGAGAGAGACGGAGTGAGGCGGAGAGAGACAGAGAGAGAGACAGAGAGAGACAGAGAGAGACAGAGGGAGACAGAGAGAGGCAGAGAGAGACGGAGAGAGGTGGAGAGAGACAGAGAGAGACAGAGGGAGACAGAGAGTGGCAAGGAGAGAGTGAGTCGGACAGAAAGAGACAGAGAGAGACAGAGAGGGACAGAAAGAGACAGAGAGAGACAGAGACAAGTAGAGAGAAACAGCGAGAGATAGAGAGAGACAGAGAGTGACAGAGAGACACCGAGAAAGACAGAGAAAGTCAGAGAGGGACAGGGAGAGGCAAGGAGAGACAGAGGGGGACAGAAAGAGACAGAGACGGAGTGAGACAGAAAGAGACAGAGAGGGACGGAGAGAGGCAGATAGAGACAGAGAGAGGTAGAGAGAGACAGGGAGACAGAGACAGAGACCGGGAGAGACAGAGAGAGACAGAGAGAGGCAGAGAGAGACAGAGTGAGATAGAGAGACCGAGAGAGACAGAGACAGACAGTGAGGGACAGATAGAGGCAGAGAGAGGCAGAGAGAGACTAAGAGAGACTAAGAGAGACAGAGTGAGATGGCGAGAGACAGAGACAGACAGAGAGGGACAGAGAGAGGCAGAGTGAGGCAGTGAGAGACAAAGAGAGACAGAGAGAGGCAGGGAGAGACAGAGAGAGGCTGAGAGAGACAGAGAGAGAGACGGAGAGAGACCGAGAGAGGCGGAGAGAGACAGAGAGAGACAGAGAAAGAGAGAGAGAGGCAAGGAGAGACAGAGAGGGACAGAAAGAGACAGAGACGGAGAGAGACAGAAAGAGACATAGAGGGACAGAGAGAGGCAGATAGAGAGAGAAGGAGACAGACAGAGAGTGAGAGAGAGAGACAGAGAAACAAAGAGAGCCAGAGAGAACGGAGAGCGGCAGAAAGCTAATGATCAAGACAGACAGAGAGAGACGGAGAGAGACAGAGAGAGACAGAGAGAGACGGAGAGAGACGGAGAGAGGCGGAGAGAGACAGAGACAGAGGGAGACAGAGACAGAGGGCGACAGAGAGAGGCAGAGAGAGGCACAGCGAGAGACAGAGAGAGGCAGAGAGAGACGGAGAGAGGCGGAGAGAGGCAGAGGGTTAGAGAGAGGCAGAGAGAGACAGAGAGAGACAGAGAGGGACAGAGAGAGACGGAGAGAGGCAAGGAGAGACAGAGAGTGACAGAGAGACACCGAGAAAGACAGAGAAAGTCAGACAAGGCCAGAGAGAGGTGGAGAGAGAGACAGAACGAGACAGAGAGAAACGGAGAGAGGAAGAAATCGATAGAGAAATAAAAGAGCCAGAGAGCCACAGAGAGAGACAGAGAGAGGCAGAGAGAGGCAGAGAGTTAGAGAAAGGCAGAGAGAGACGGAGAGAGACAGAGAGGGACAGAGAGAAACAGAGAGAGACAGAGGGAGACAGAGAGAGGCAAGGAGAGACAGAGAGGGAGAGAAGAGACAGAGACGGAGAGAGACAGAAAGAGACAGAGCGGGCCAGAGGGAGGCAGATAGAGACAGAGAGAGGTAGAGAGAGACAGGGAGACAGAGACAGAGACCGGGAGAGACAGAGAGAGACAGAGAGAGGCAGAGAGAGACAGAGTGAGATAGAGAGACCGAGAGAGAGAGAGACAGACAGTGAGGGACAGAGAGAGGCAGAGAGAGGCAGAGAGAGACTAAGAGAGACTAAGAGAGAATGAGTGAGATGGAGAGAGACAGAGACAGACAGAGAGGGACAGAGAGAGGCAGAGTGAGGCAGTGAGAGACAAAGAGAGACAGAGAGAGAGACGGAGAGAGGCTGAGAGAGACAGAGAGAGAGACGGAGAGAGACCGAGAGAGGCGGATAGAGAGAGACGGAGAGCGGCAGAAAGCAAATGATCAAGACAGACAGAGAGAGACGGACAGAGACAGAGAGAGACAGAAAGAGACAGAGAGAGACAGAGACAAGTGAAGAGAAACAGCGAGAGATAGAGAGAGACAGAGAGTGACAGAGGGACACCGAGGAAGACAGAGAAAGTCAGAGAGGGACAGAGAGAGACAGAGATAGACAGAAAGAGACAGAGAGAGACAGATGAAGAGGGAGACAGATAGAGAGAGACGGAGAGAGGGAGAGAGAGACAGGAGGGTAGAGACAGAGACCGGGAGAGACAGAGAGAGACAGAGAGAAGTAGAGAGAGACAGAGAGAGGCAGATAGAGGGAGAGAGAGGCAGAGAGAGAGAAAGAGAGAGAGAAAGAGAGAAAGAGAGGCAGAGAGAGACAGAGAGAGACAGAGAGAGACAGAGAAAAGTAGAGAGAAACAGCGAGAGATAGAGAGAGATAGAGAGGGACAGAGAGGGGCAGATAGAGAGAGACGGAGAGAGGGAGAGAGAGACAGAGAGAGACGGAGAGAGGCGGAATACAGAGAGAGACAGAGGGAGACAGAGAGAGGCAAGGAGAGACAGAGAGGGTCAGAAAGAGACAGAGAGAGACAGAGACAAGTAGAGAGAAACAGCGAGAGATAGAGAGAGACAGAGAGTGACAGAGAGACACCGAGAAAGACAGAGAAAGTCAGAGAGGGACAGAGAGAGACAGAGATAGACAGAAAGAGACAGAGAGAGACAGATGAAGAGGGAGACAGATAGAGAGAGACGGAGAGAGGGAGAGAGAGACAGGAGGGTAGAGACAGAGACCGGGAGAGACAGAGAGAGACAGAGAGAAGTAGAGAGAAACAGGGAGAGATAGAGACAGACAGAGAGGGACAGAGAGGCAGATAGAGAGAGACGGCGAGAGGGAGAGAGAGGCAGAGAGTGACAGAGAGAGACAGAGGGAGACAGAGAGAGACAGATAGAGACAAAGAGAGACAGAGAGAGACAGAGAGTTAGAGAGAGGCAGCGACAGACAGAGAGAGACAGAGAGAGACAAGGAGAGACAGAGAGGGACAGAGACGGAGAGAGACAGAAAGAGACAGAGACGGAGAGAGACAGAGAGAGACGGAGAGAGCCAGAGAGAGACAGAGAGAGACGGAGAGAGGCGGAGAGAGACAGAGAGAGACAGAGGGAGACAGAGAGAGGCAAGGAGTGACAGAGAGGGACAGAAAGAGAGAGAGAGGGACAGAGAGAAGTAGAGAGAAACAGCGAGAGATGGAGAGAGACAGAGAGTGACAGAGAGACACCGAGAAAGACAGAGAAAGTCCGAGCGGGACAGAGAGGGACAGAGAGAGGCAGATAGACAGAGACGGAGACAGACAGAGAGAGAGAGAGACGGAGAGAGACCGAGAGAGGCGGAGAGAGACAAAGAGAGACAGAGACAGAGAGAGAGAGGCAAGGAGAGACAGAGAGGGACAGAAAGAGACAGAGACGGAGAGAGACAGAAAGAGACATCGAGGGACAGAGAGAGGCAGATAGAGAGAGAAGGAGACAGACAGAGAGAGAGACGGAGAGAGACCGAGAGAGGCGGAGAGAGACAGAGAGAGACAGAGACAGAGAGAGAGAGACAGAGTGTGACAGAGAGAGACAGAGAAACAAAGAGAGCCAGAGAGAACGGAGAGCGGCAGAAAGCTAATGATCAAGACAGACAGAGAGAGACGGAGAGAGACAGAGAGAGACAGAGAGAGACCGAGAGAGGCGGAGAGAGACAGAGAGAGACAGAGGGAGACAGAGAGCGGCAAGGAGAGACAGAGAGGGACAGAAAGAGGCAGAGAGGGACAGAAAGAGACAGAGAGAGACAGAGAGAAGTAGAGAGGGACAGAGAGAGGCAGATAGAGAGAGACGGAGAGCGGCAGAAAGCTAATGATCAAGACAGACAGAGAGAGACGAAGAGAGACAGAGAGAGGCAGAGAGAGACGGAGAGAGGTGGAGAGAGACAGAGAGAGACAGAGGGAGACAGAGAGTGGCAAGGAGAGAGTGAGAGGGACAGAAAGAGACAGAGAGAGACAGAGAGGGACAGAAAGAAACAGAGAGAGACAGAGACAAGTAGAGAGAAACAGCGAGAGATAGAGAGAGACAGAGAGGGACAGAAAGAGACAGAGACGGAGTGAGACAGAAAGAGACAGAGAGGGACGGAGAGAGGCAGATAGAGACAGAGAGAGGTAGAGAGAGACAGGGAGACAGAGACAGAGACCGGGAGAGACAGAGAGAGGCAGAGAGAGACAGAGTAAGATAGAGAGACCGAGAGAGAGAGAGACAGACAGTGAGGGACAGAGAGAGGCAGAGAGAGGCAGAGAGAGACTAGGAGAGACTAAGAGAGAATGAGTGAGATGGAGAGAGACAGAGACAGACAGAGAGGGACAGAGAGAGGCAGAGTGAGGCAGTGAGAGACAAAGAGAGACAGAGAGAGAGACGGAGAGAGGCTGAGAGAGACAGAGAGAGAGACGGAGAGAGACCGAGAGAGGCGGATAGAGAGAGACGGCGAGCGGCAGAAAGCAAATGATCAAGACAGACAGAGAGAGACGGACAGAGACAGAGAGAGACAGAGAGAGACAGAGGGGGACAGAGAGAGGCAAGGAGAGACAGAGAGGGACAGAAAGAGACGGAGAGAGACAGAGAGGGACAGAAAGAGACAGAGAGAGACAGAGAGGGACAGAAAGAAACAGAGAGAGACAGAGACAAGTAGAGAGAAACAGCGAGAGATAGAGAGAGACAGAGAGTGACAGAGAGACACCGAGAAAGACAGAGAAAGTCAGAGAGGGACAGGGAGAGGCAAGGAGAGACAGAGAGGGACAGAAAGAGACAGAGACGGAGTGAGACAGAAAGAGACAGAGAGGGACGGAGAGAGGCAGATAGAGACAGAGAGAGGTAGAGAGAGACAGGGAGACAGAGACAGAGACCGGGAGAGACAGAGAGGGACAGAAAGAGACAGAGACAAACAGTGAGGGACAGATAGAGGCAGAGAGAGGCAGAGAGAGACTAAGAGAGACTAAGAGAGACAGAGTGAGATGGAGAGAGACAGAGACAGACAGAGAGGGACAGAGAGAGGCAGAGTGAGGCAGTGAGAGACAAAGAGAGACAGAGAGAGGCAGGGAGAGACAGAGAGAGGCTGAGAGAGACAGAGAGAGAGACGGAGAGAGACCGAGAGAGGCGGAGAGAGACAGAGAGAGACAGAGAAAGAGAGAGAGAGGCAAGGAGAGACAGAGAGGGACAGAAAGAGACAGAGACGGAGAGAGACAGAAAGAGACATAGAGGGACAGAGAGAGGCAGAGAGTTAGAGAGAGGCAGAGAGAGAGACAGAGAGAGACGGAGAGAGACAGAGAGGGACAGAAAGAGACAGAGAGAGACAGAGACAAGTGAAGAGAAACAGCGAGAGATAGAGAGAGACAGAGAGTGACAGAGGGACACCGAGAAAGACAGAGAAAGTCAGAGAGGGACAGAGCGAGACAGAGATAGACAGAAAGAGACAGAGAGAGACAGATAGAGAGAGAGACAGATAGAGAGAGACGGAGAGAGGGAGAGAGAGACAGGAGGGTAGAGACAGAGACCGGGAGAGACAGAGAGAGACAGAGAGAAGTAGAGAGAAACAGGGAGAGATAGAGAGAGACAGAGAGGGACAGAGAGAGGCAGATAGAGAGAGACGGCGAGAGGGAGAGAGAGACAGAGAGAAACAGAGAGAGACAGAGGGAGACAGTGAGAGGCAAGGAGAGACAGAGAGGGATAGAAAGAGGCAGAGAGGGACAGGAAGAGACAGAGAGAGACAGAGAGAAGTAGAGAGGGACAGAGAGAGGCAGATAGAGAGAGACGGAGAGCGGCAGAAAGCTAATGATCAAGACAGACAGAGAGAGACGGAGAAAGACAGAGAGAGACAGAGAGAGACGGAGAGACAGAGAGAGACAGAGGGAGACAGAGAGAGGCAAGGGGAGACAGAGTGGGACAGAAAGAGGCAGAGAGGGACAGAAAAAGACAGAGAGAGACAGAGAGAAGTAGAGAGAGACAGAGAGAGGCAGATAGAGGCAGAGAGAGAGAAAGAGAGAGAGAAAGAGAGAAAGAGAGGCAGAGAGAGACAGAGAGAGACAGAGAGAGACAGAGAGAGACAGAGAAAAGTAGAGAGAAACAGCGAGAGATAGAGAGGGATAGAGAGGGACAGAGAGGGGCAGATAGAGAGAGACGGAGAGAGGGAGAGAGAGACAGAGAGAGACGGAGAGAGGCGGAATACAGAGAGAGACAGAGGGAGACAGAGAGAGGCAAGGAGAGACAGAGAGGGACAGAAAGAGACAGAGAGAGACAGAGAGGGACAGAAAGAGACAGAGAGAGACAGAGACAAGTAGAGAGAAACAGCGAGAGATAGAGAGAGACAGAGAGTGACAGAGAGACACCGAGAAAGACAGAGAAAGTCAGAGAGGGACAGAGAGAGACAGAGATAGACAGAAAGAGACAGAGAGAGACAGATGAAGAGAGAGACAGATAGAGAGAGACGGAGAGAGGGAGAGAGAGACAGGAGGGTAGAGACAGAGACCGGGAGAGACAGAGAGAGACAGAGAGAAGTAGAGAGAAACAGGGAGAGATAGAGAGAGACAGAGAGGGACAGAGAGAGGCAGATAGAGAGAGACGGCGAGAGGGAGAGAGAGGCAGAGAGTGACAGAGAGAGACCGAGGGAGACAGACAGAGACAGATAGAGACAAAGAGAGACAGAGAGAGACAGAGAGTTAGAGAGAGGCAGAGACAGACAGAGAGAGACAGAGAGAGGCAAGGAGAGACAGAGAGGGACAGAGACGGAGAGAGACAGAAAGAGACAGAGACGGAGAGAGACAGAGAGAGACGGAGAGAGCCAGAGAGAGACAGAGAGAGACGGAGAGAGGCGGAGAGAGACAGAGAGAGACAGAGGGAGACAGAGAGAGGCAAGGAGTGACAGAGAGGGACAGAAAGAGAGAGAGAGGGACAGAGAGAAGTAGAGAGGGACAGAGAGAGGCAGATAGAGAGAGACGGAGAGCGGCAGAAAGCTAATGATCAAGACAGACAGAGAGAGACGGAGAAAGACAGAGAGAGACAGAGAGAGACGGAGAGACAGAGAGAGACAGAGGGAGACAGAGAGAGGCAAGGGGAGACAGAGAGGGACAGAAAGAGGCAGAGAGGGACAGAAAGAGACAGAGAGAGACAGAGAGAAGTAGAGAGAGACAGAGAGAGGCAGATAGAGGGAGAGACAGATAGAGAGAGACGGAGAGAGGGAGAGAGAGACAGGAGGGTAGAGACAGAGACCGGGAGAAACAGAGAGAGACAGAGAGAAGTAGAGAGAAACAGGGAGAGATAGAGAGAGACAGAGAGGGACAGAGAGAGGCAGATAGAGAGAGACGGCGAGAGGGAGAGAGAGACAGAGAGAGACAGAGGGAGACAGAGAGAGACAGAGAGGGGCAGAAAGAGGGAGAGACAGAGTGAAATAGAGAGAGACAGCGAGAGATAGAGGGAGACACAGAGTGACAGAGAGACACCGAGAAAGACAGAGAAAGTCAGAAACGCCAGCGAGAGGCAGAGAGAGGTGGAGAGAGAGATAGAACGAGACAGAGAGAAACGGAGAGAGGAAGAAAGTGATAGAGAAATAAAGAGAGCCAGAGAGAGGCAGAGAGTTAGAGAGAGGCAGAGAGAGACAGAGAGAGACAGAGAGAACAGGCGAGAAATAGAGAGAGACAGAGAGAGACAGAGAGAGCCAAGGAGAGACAGAGAGGGACAGAAAGAGAGAGAGAGAGAGACAGAGAGAAGTAGAGAGAAACAGCGAGAGATAGAGAGAGACAGAGAGAGACGGAGAGAGGCGGAGAGAGACAGAGTGAGACAGAGGGAGACAGAGAGAGGCAAGGAGAGACAGAGAGGGACAGAAAGAGAGAGAGAGAGAGACAGAGAGAAGTAGAGAGAAACAGTGAGAGATGGAGGGAGACAGAGAGTGACAGAGAGACACCGAGGAAGACAGAGAAAGACAGAGAAAGTCAGAGCGGGACAGAGAGGGACAGAGAGAGGCAGCTAGACAGAGACGGAGACAGAGAGAGAGAGACAGAGAGAGACGGAGAGAGACAGAGAGAGACAGAGAGAGACGGAGTGAGGCGGAGAGAGACAGAGAGAGAGACAGAGAGAGACAGAGAGAGACAGAGGGAGACAGAGAGAGGCAGAGAGAGACGGAGAGAGGTGGAGAGAGACAGAGAGAGACAGAGGGAGACAGAGAGTGGCAAGGAGAGAGTGAGTCGGACAGAAAGAGACAGAGAGAGACAGAGAGGGACAGAAAGAGACAGAGAGAGACAGAGACAAGTAGAGAGAAACAGCGAGAGATAGAGAGAGACAGAGAGTGACAGAGAGACACCGAGAAAGACAGAGAAAGTCAGAGAGGGACAGGGAGAGGCAAGGAGAGACAGAGAGGGACAGAAAGAGACAGAGACGGAGTGAGACAGAAAGAGACAGAGAGGGACGGAGAGAGGCAGATAGAGACAGAGAGAGGTAGAGAGAGACAGGGAGACAGAGACAGAGACCGGGAGAGACAGAGAGAGACAGAGAGAGGCAGAGAGAGACAGAGTGAGATAGAGAGACCGAGAGAGACAGAGACAGACAGTGAGGGACAGATAGAGGCAGAGAGAGGCAGAGAGAGACTAAGAGAGACTAAGAGAGACAGAGTGAGATGGCGAGAGACAGAGACAGACAGAGAGGGACAGAGAGAGGCAGAGTGAGGCAGTGAGAGACAAAGAGAGACAGAGAGAGGCAGGGAGAGACAGAGAGAGGCTGAGAGAGACAGAGAGAGAGACGGAGAGAGACCGAGAGAGGCGGAGAGAGACAGAGAGAGACAGAGAAAGAGAGAGAGAGGCAAGGAGAGACAGAGAGGGACAGAAAGAGACAGAGACGGAGAGAGACAGAAAGAGACATAGAGGGACAGAGAGAGGCAGATAGAGAGAGAAGGAGACAGACAGAGAGTGAGAGAGAGAGACAGAGAAACAAAGAGAGCCAGAGAGAACGGAGAGCGGCAGAAAGCTAATGATCAAGACAGACAGAGAGAGACGGAGAGAGACAGAGAGAGACAGAGAGAGACGGAGAGAGACGGAGAGAGGCGGAGAGAGACAGAGACAGAGGGAGACAGAGACAGAGGGCGACAGAGAGAGGCAGAGAGAGGCACAGCGAGAGACAGAGAGAGGCAGAGAGAGACGGAGAGAGGCGGAGAGAGGCAGAGGGTTAGAGAGAGGCAGAGAGAGACAGAGAGAGACAGAGAGGGACAGAGAGAGACGGAGAGAGGCAAGGAGAGACAGAGAGTGACAGAGAGACACCGAGAAAGACAGAGAAAGTCAGACAAGGCCAGAGAGAGGTGGAGAGAGAGACAGAACGAGACAGAGAGAAACGGAGAGAGGAAGAAATCGATAGAGAAATAAAAGAGCCAGAGAGCCACAGAGAGAGACAGAGAGAGGCAGAGAGAGGCAGAGAGTTAGAGAAAGGCAGAGAGAGACGGAGAGAGACAGAGAGGGACAGAGAGAAACAGAGAGAGACAGAGGGAGACAGAGAGAGGCAAGGAGAGACAGAGAGGGAGAGAAGAGACAGAGACGGAGAGAGACAGAAAGAGACAGAGCGGGCCAGAGGGAGGCAGATAGAGACAGAGAGAGGTAGAGAGAGACAGGGAGACAGAGACAGAGACCGGGAGAGACAGAGAGAGACAGAGAGAGGCAGAGAGAGACAGAGTGAGATAGAGAGACCGAGAGAGAGAGAGACAGACAGTGAGGGACAGAGAGAGGCAGAGAGAGGCAGAGAGAGACTAAGAGAGACTAAGAGAGAATGAGTGAGATGGAGAGAGACAGAGACAGACAGAGAGGGACAGAGAGAGGCAGAGTGAGGCAGTGAGAGACAAAGAGAGACAGAGAGAGAGACGGAGAGAGGCTGAGAGAGACAGAGAGAGAGACGGAGAGAGACCGAGAGAGGCGGATAGAGAGAGACGGAGAGCGGCAGAAAGCAAATGATCAAGACAGACAGAGAGAGACGGACAGAGACAGAGAGAGACAGAAAGAGACAGAGAGAGACAGAGACAAGTGAAGAGAAACAGCGAGAGATAGAGAGAGACAGAGAGTGACAGAGGGACACCGAGGAAGACAGAGAAAGTCAGAGAGGGACAGAGCGAGACAGAGATAGACAGAAAGAGACAGAGAGAGACAGATAGAGAGAGAGACAGATAGAGAGAGACGGAGAGAGGGAGAGAGAGACAGGAGGGTAGAGACAGAGACCGGGAGAGACAGAGAGAGACAGAGAGAAGTAGAGAGAAACAGGGAGAGATAGAGAGAGACAGAGAGGGACAGAGAGAGGCAGATAGAGAGAGACGGCGAGAGGGAGAGAGAGACAGAGAGAGACAGAGAGAGACAGAGGGAAACAGAGAGAGATAAGGAGAGACAGAGAGGGACAGAAAGAGGCAGAGAGGGACAGGAAGAGACAGAGAGAGACAGAGAGAAGTAGAGAGGGACAGAGAGAGGCAGATAGAGAGAGACGGAGAGCGGCAGAAAGCTAATGATCAAGACAGACAGAGAGAGAGACGGAGAAAGACAGAGAGAGACAGAGAGAGACGGAGAGACAGAGAGAGACAGAGGGAGACAGAGAGAGGCAAGGGGAGACAGAGAGGGACAGAAAGAGGCAGAGAGGGACAGAAAGAGACAGAGAGAGACAGAGAGAAGTAGAGAGAGACAGAGAGAGGCAGATAGAGGGAGAGAGAGGCAGAGAGAGAGAAAGAGAGAGAGAAAGAGAGAAAGAGAGGCAGAGAGAGACAGAGAGAGACAGAGAGAGACAGAGAAAAGTAGAGAGAAACAGCGAGAGATAGAGAGAGATAGAGAGGGACAGAGAGGGGCAGATAGAGAGAGACGGAGAGAGGGAGAGAGAGACAGAGAGAGACGGAGAGAGGCGGAATACAGAGAGAGACAGAGGGAGACAGAGAGAGGCAAGGAGAGACAGAGAGGGTCAGAAAGAGACAGAGAGAGACAGAGACAAGTAGAGAGAAACAGCGAGAGATAGAGAGAGACAGAGAGTGACAGAGAGACACCGAGAAAGACAGAGAAAGTCAGAGAGGGACAGAGAGAGACAGAGATAGACAGAAAGAGACAGAGAGAGACAGATGAAGAGGGAGACAGATAGAGAGAGACGGAGAGAGGGAGAGAGAGACAGGAGGGTAGAGACAGAGACCGGGAGAGACAGAGAGAGACAGAGAGAAGTAGAGAGAAACAGGGAGAGATAGAGACAGACAGAGAGGGACAGAGAGGCAGATAGAGAGAGACGGCGTGAGGGAGAGAGAGGCAGAGAGTGACAGAGAGAGACAGAGGGAGACAGAGAGAGACAGATAGAGACAAAGAGAGACAGAGAGAGACAGAGAGTTAGAGAGAGGCAGCGACAGACAGAGAGAGACAGAGAGAGACAAGGAGAGACAGAGAGGGACAGAGACGGAGAGAGACAGAAAGAGACAGAGACGGAGAGAGACAGAGAGAGACGGAGAGAGCCAGAGAGAGACAGAGAGAGACGGAGAGAGGCGGAGAGAGACAGAGAGAGACAGAGGGAGACAGAGAGAGGCAAGGAGTGACAGAGAGGGACAGAAAGAGAGAGAGAGGGACAGAGAGAAGTAGAGAGAAACAGCGAGAGATGGAGAGAGACAGAGAGTGACAGAGAGACACCGAGAAAGACAGAGAAAGTCCGAGCGGGACAGAGAGGGACAGAGAGAGGCAGATAGACAGAGACGGAGACAGACAGAGAGAGAGAGAGACGGAGAGAGACCGAGAGAGGCGGAGAGAGACAAAGAGAGACAGAGACAGAGAGAGAGAGGCAAGGAGAGACAGAGAGGGACAGAAAGAGACAGAGACGGAGAGAGACAGAAAGAGACATCGAGGGACAGAGAGAGGCAGATAGAGAGAGAAGGAGACAGACAGAGAGAGAGACGGAGAGAGACCGAGAGAGGCGGAGAGAGACAGAGAGAGACAGAGACAGAGAGAGAGAGACAGAGTGTGACAGAGAGAGACAGAGAAACAAAGAGAGCCAGAGAGAACGGAGAGCGGCAGAAAGCTAATGATCAAGACAGACAGAGAGAGACGGAGAGAGACAGAGAGAGACAGAGAGAGACCGAGAGAGGCGGAGAGAGACAGAGAGAGACAGAGGGAGACAGAGAGCGGCAAGGAGAGACAGAGAGGGACAGAAAGAGGCAGAGAGGGACAGAAAGAGACAGAGAGAGACAGAGAGAAGTAGAGAGGGACAGAGAGAGGCAGATAGAGAGAGACGGAGAGCGGCAGAAAGCTAATGATCAAGACAGACAGAGAGAGACGAAGAGAGACAGAGAGAGGCAGAGAGAGACGGAGAGAGGTGGAGAGAGACAGAGAGAGACAGAGGGAGACAGAGAGTGGCAAGGAGAGAGTGAGAGGGACAGAAAGAGACAGAGAGAGACAGAGAGGGACAGAAAGAAACAGAGAGAGACAGAGACAAGTAGAGAGAAACAGCGAGAGATAGAGAGAGACAGAGAGGGACAGAAAGAGACAGAGACGGAGTGAGACAGAAAGAGACAGAGAGGGACGGAGAGAGGCAGATAGAGACAGAGAGAGGTAGAGAGAGACAGGGAGACAGAGACAGAGACCGGGAGAGACAGAGAGAGGCAGAGAGAGACAGAGTAAGATAGAGAGACCGAGAGAGAGAGAGACAGACAGTGAGGGACAGAGAGAGGCAGAGAGAGGCAGAGAGAGACTAGGAGAGACTAAGAGAGAATGAGTGAGATGGAGAGAGACAGAGACAGACAGAGAGGGACAGAGAGAGGCAGAGTGAGGCAGTGAGAGACAAAGAGAGACAGAGAGAGAGACGGAGAGAGGCTGAGAGAGACAGAGAGAGAGACGGAGAGAGACCGAGAGAGGCGGATAGAGAGAGACGGCGAGCGGCAGAAAGCAAATGATCAAGACAGACAGAGAGAGACGGACAGAGACAGAGAGAGACAGAGAGAGACAGAGGGGGACAGAGAGAGGCAAGGAGAGACAGAGAGGGACAGAAAGAGACGGAGAGAGACAGAGAGGGACAGAAAGAGACAGAGAGAGACAGAGAGGGACAGAAAGAAACAGAGAGAGACAGAGACAAGTAGAGAGAAACAGCGAGAGATAGAGAGAGACAGAGAGTGACAGAGAGACACCGAGAAAGACAGAGAAAGTCAGAGAGGGACAGGGAGAGGCAAGGAGAGACAGAGAGGGACAGAAAGAGACAGAGACGGAGTGAGACAGAAAGAGACAGAGAGGGACGGAGAGAGGCAGATAGAGACAGAGAGAGGTAGAGAGAGACAGGGAGACAGAGACAGAGACCGGGAGAGACAGAGAGGGACAGAAAGAGACAGAGACAAACAGTGAGGGACAGATAGAGGCAGAGAGAGGCAGAGAGAGACTAAGAGAGACTAAGAGAGACAGAGTGAGATGGAGAGAGACAGAGACAGACAGAGAGGGACAGAGAGAGGCAGAGTGAGGCAGTGTGAGACAAAGAGAGACAGAGAGAGGCAGGGAGAGACAGAGAGAGGCTGAGAGAGACAGAGAGAGAGACGGAGAGAGACCGAGAGAGGCGGAGAGAGACAGAGAGAGACAGAGAAAGAGAGAGAGAGGCAAGGAGAGACAGAGAGGGACAGAAAGAGACAGAGACGGAGAGAGACAGAAAGAGACATAGAGGGACAGAGAGAGGCAGAGAGTTAGAGAGAGGCAGAGAGAGAGACAGAGAGAGACGGAGAGAGACAGAGAGGGACAGAAAGAGACAGAGAGAGACAGAGACAAGTGAAGAGAAACAGCGAGAGATAGAGAGAGACAGAGAGTGACAGAGGGACACCGAGAAAGACAGAGAAAGTCAGAGAGGGACAGAGCGAGACAGAGATAGACAGAAAGAGACAGAGAGAGACAGATAGAGAGAGAGACAGATAGAGAGAGACGGAGAGAGGGAGAGAGAGACAGGAGGGTAGAGACAGAGACCGGGAGAGACAGAGAGAGACAGAGAGAAGTAGAGAGAAACAGGGAGAGATAGAGAGAGACAGAGAGGGACAGAGAGAGGCAGATAGAGAGAGACGGCGAGAGGGAGAGAGAGACAGAGAGAAACAGAGAGAGACAGAGGGAGACAGTGAGAGGCAAGGAGAGACAGAGAGGGATAGAAAGAGGCAGAGAGGGACAGGAAGAGACAGAGAGAGACAGAGAGAAGTAGAGAGGGACAGAGAGAGGCAGATAGAGAGAGACGGAGAGCGGCAGAAAGCTAATGATCAAGACAGACAGAGAGAGACGGAGAAAGACAGAGAGAGACAGAGAGAGACGGAGAGACAGAGAGAGACAGAGGGAGACAGAGAGAGGCAAGGGGAGACAGAGTGGGACAGAAAGAGGCAGAGAGGGACAGAAAAAGACAGAGAGAGACAGAGAGAAGTAGAGAGAGACAGAGAGAGGCAGATAGAGGCAGAGAGAGAGAAAGAGAGAGAGAAAGAGAGAAAGAGAGGCAGAGAGAGACAGAGAGAGACAGAGAGAGACAGAGAGAGACAGAGAAAAGTAGAGAGAAACAGCGAGAGATAGAGAGGGATAGAGAGGGACAGAGAGGGGCAGATAGAGAGAGACGGAGAGAGGGAGAGAGAGACAGAGAGAGACGGAGAGAGGCGGAATACAGAGAGAGACAGAGGGAGACAGAGAGAGGCAAGGAGAGACAGAGAGGGACAGAAAGAGACAGAGAGAGACAGAGAGGGACAGAAAGAGACAGAGAGAGACAGAGACAAGTAGAGAGAAACAGCGAGAGATAGAGAGAGACAGAGAGTGACAGAGAGACACCGAGAAAGACAGAGAAAGTCAGAGAGGGACAGAGAGAGACAGAGATAGACAGAAAGAGACAGAGAGAGACAGATGAAGAGAGAGACAGATAGAGAGAGACGGAGAGAGGGAGAGAGAGACAGGAGGGTAGAGACAGAGACCGGGAGAGACAGAGAGAGACAGAGAGAAGTAGAGAGAAACAGGGAGAGATAGAGAGAGACAGAGAGGGACAGAGAGAGGCAGATAGAGAGAGACGGCGAGAGGGAGAGAGAGGCAGAGAGTGACAGAGAGAGACAGAGGGAGACAGACAGAGACAGATAGAGACAAAGAGAGACAGAGAGAGACAGAGAGTTAGAGAGAGGCAGAGACAGACAGAGAGAGACAGAGAGAGGCAAGGAGAGACAGAGAGGGACAGAGACGGAGAGAGACAGAAAGAGACAGAGACGGAGAGAGACAGAGAGAGACGGAGAGAGCCAGAGAGAGACAGAGAGAGACGGAGAGAGGCGGAGAGAGACAGAGAGAGACAGAGGGAGACAGAGAGAGGCAAGGAGTGACAGAGAGGGACAGAAAGAGAGAGAGAGGGACAGAGAGAAGTAGAGAGGGACAGAGAGAGGCAGATAGAGAGAGACGGAGAGCGGCAGAAAGCTAATGATCAAGACAGACAGAGAGAGACGGAGAAAGACAGAGAGAGACAGAGAGAGACGGAGAGACAGAGAGAGACAGAGGGAGACAGAGAGAGGCAAGGGGAGACAGAGAGGGACAGAAAGAGGCAGAGAGGGACAGAAAGAGACAGAGAGAGACAGAGAGAAGTAGAGAGAGACAGAGAGAGGCAGATAGAGGGAGAGACAGATAGAGAGAGACGGAGAGAGGGAGAGAGAGACAGGAGGGTAGAGACAGAGACCGGGAGAAACAGAGAGAGACAGAGAGAAGTAGAGAGAAACAGGGAGAGATAGAGAGAGACAGAGAGGGACAGAGAGAGGCAGATAGAGAGAGACGGCGAGAGGGAGAGAGAGACAGAGAGAGACAGAGGGAGACAGAGAGTGGCAAGAAGAGAGTGAGAGGGACAGAAAGAGACAGAGAGAGACAGAGAGGGACAGAAAGAAACAGAGAGAGACAGAGACAAGTAGAGAGAAACAGCGAGAGATAGAGAGAGACAGAGAGTGACAGAGAGACACCGAGAAAGACAGAGAAAGTCAGAGAGGGACAGGGAGAGGCAAGGTGAGACAGAGAGGGACAGAAAGAGACAGAGACGGAGTGAGACAGAAAGAGACAGAGAGGGACGGAGAGAGGCAGGTAGAGACAGAGAGAGGTAGAGAGAGACAGGGAGACAGAGACAGAGACCGGGAGAGACAGAGAGAGGCAGAGAGAGACAGAGTGAGATAGAGAGACCGAGAGAGACAGAGACAAACAGTAGGGGCAGATAGAGGCAGAGAGAGGCTGAGAGAGACAGAGAGAGCGACGGAGAGAGACCGAGAGAGGCGGAGAGAGACAGAGAGAGACAGAGAAAGAGAGAGAGAGGCAAGGAGAGACAGAGAGGGACAGAAAGAGACAGAGACGGAGAGAGGGAGAGAGAGACAGGAGGGTAGAGACAGAGACCGGGAGAGACAGAGAGAGACAGAGAGAAGTAGAGAGAAACAGGGAGAGATAGAGAGAGACAGAGAGGGACAGAGAGAGAGACGGAGAGAGGCTGAGAGAGACAGAGAGAGGCTGAGAGAGACAGAGAGAGAGACGGAGAGAGACCGAGAGAGGCGGAGAGAGACAGAGAGAGACAGAGAAAGAGAGAGAGAGGCAAGGAGAGACAGAGAGGGACAGAAAGAGACAGAGACGGAGAGAGACAGAAAGAGACATAGAGGGACAGAGAGAGGCAGAGAGTTAGAGAGAGGCAGAGAGAGAGACAGAGAGAGACGGAGAGAGACAGAGAGGGACAGAAAGAGACAGAGAGAGACAGAGACAAGTGAAGAGAAACAGCGAGAGATAGAGAGAGACAGAGAGTGACAGAGGGACACCGAGAAAGACAGAGAAAGTCAGAGAGGGACAGAGCGAGACAGAGATAGACAGAAAGAGACAGAGAGAGACAGATAGAGAGAGAGACAGTTAGAGAGAGACGGAGAGAGGGAGAGAGAGACAGGAGGGTAGAGACAGAGACCGGGAGAGACAGAGAGAGACAGAGAGAAGTAGAGAGAAACAGGGAGAGATAGAGAGAGACAGAGAGGGACAGAGAGAGGCAGATAGAGAGAGACGGCGAGAGGGAGAGAGAGACAGAGAGAGACAGAGAGAGACAGAGGGAGACAGAGAGAGGCAAGGAGAGACAGAGAGGGATAGAAAGAGGCAGAGAGGGACAGGAAGAGACAGAGAGAGACAGAGAGAAGTAGAGAGGGACAGAGAGAGGCAGATAGAGAGAGACGGAGAGCGGCAGAAAGCTAATGATCAAGACAGACAGAGAGAGACGGAGAAAGACAGAGAGAGACAGAGAGAGACGGAGAGACAGAGAGAGACAGAGGGAGACAGAGAGAGGCAAGGGGAGACAGAGTGGGACAGAAAGAGGCAGAGAGGGACAGAAAGAGACAGAGAGAGACAGAGAGAAGTAGAGAGAGACAGAGAGAGGCAGATAGAGGGAGAGAGAGGCAGAGAGAGAGAAAGAGAGAGAGAAAGAGAGAAAGAGAGGCAGAGAGAGACAGAGAGAGACAGAGAGAGACAGAGAAAAGTAGAGAGAAACAGCGAGAGATAGAGAGAGATAGAGAGGGACAGAGAGGGGCAGATAGAGAGAGACGGAGAGAGGGAGAGAGAGACAGAGAGAGACGGAGAGAGGCGGAATACAGAGAGAGACAGAGGGAGACAGAGAGAGGCAAGGAGAGACAGAGAGGGACAGAAAGAGACAGAGAGAGACAGAGAGGGACAGAAAGAGACAGAGAGAGACAGAGACAAGTAGAGAGAAACAGCGAGAGATAGAGAGAGACAGAGAGTGACAGAGAGACACCGAGAAAGACAGAGAAAGTCAGAGAGGGACAGAGAGAGACAGAGATAGACAGAAAGAGACAGAGAGAGACAGATGAAGAGAGAGACAGATAGAGAGAGACGGAGAGAGGGAGAGAGAGACAGGAGGGTAGAGACAGAGACCGGGAGAGACAGAGAGAGACAGAGAGAAGTAGAGAGAAACAGGGAGAGATAGAGAGAGACAGAGAGGGACAGAGAGAGGCAGATAGAGAGAGACGGCGAGAGGGAGAGAGAGGCAGAGAGTGACAGAGAGAGACAGAGGGAGACAGACAGAGACAGATAGAGACAAAGAGAGACAGAGAGAGACAGAGAGTTAGAGAGAGGCAGAGACAGACAGAGAGAGACAGAGAGAGGCAAGGAGAGACAGAGAGGGACAGAGACGGAGAGAGACAGAAAGAGACAGAGACGGAGAGAGACAGAGAGAGACGGAGAGAGCCAGAGAGAGACAGAGAGAGACGGAGAGAGGCGGAGAGAGACAGAGAGAGACAGAGGGAGACAGAGAGAGGCAAGGAGTGACAGAGAGGGACAGAAAGAGAGAGAGAGAGACAGAGAGAAGTAGAGAGAAACAGCGAGAGGCAGAGAGAGACAGAGAGTTAGAGAGAGGCAGAGAGAGGCAGAGAGAGACAGAGAGTGAGAGAGAGGCAGAGAGAGACAGAGAGAGACAGAGAGAGACGGAGAGAGGCGGAGAGAGACAGAGAGAGACAGAGGGAGACAGAGAGAGGCAAGGAGAGACAGAGAGGGACAGAAAGAGACAGAGAGAGACAGAGACAAGTAGAGAGAAATAGCGAGAGATAGAGAGAGACAGAGAGTGACAGAGAGACACCGAGAAAGACAGAGAAAGTCAGAGAGGGACAGAGAGGGACAGAGAGAGACAGAGATAGACAGAAAGAGACAGAGAGAGACAGATAGAGAGAGACGGAGAGAGGGAGAGAGAGACAGGAGGGTAGAGACAGAGACCGGGAGAGACAGAGAGAGACAGAGAAAAGTAGAGAGAAACAGGGAGAGATAGAGAGAGACAGAGAGGGACAGAGAGAGGCAGATAGAGAGAGACGGCGAGAGGGAGAGAGAGACAGAGAGAGACAGAGAGAGACAGAGGGAGACAGAGAGAGACAGATAGAGACAGAGAGAGACAGAGAGAGACAGAGAGAGACAGAGAGTTAGAGAGAGGCAGGGACAGACAGAGAGAGACAGAGAGAGGCAAGGAGAGACAGAGAGGGACAGAGACGGAGAGAGACAGAAAGAGACAGAGACGGAGAGAGACAGAGAGAGGCGAGGAGAGACAGAGAGGGACAGAAAGAGAGAGAGAGGGACAGAGGGAAGTAGAGAGAAACAGCGAGAGATGGAGAGAGACAGAGAGTGACAGAGAGACACCGAGAAAGACAGAGAAAGTCCGAGCGGGACAGAGAGGGACAGAGAGAGGCAGATAGACAGAGACGGAGGCAGACAGAGAGAGAGAGACGGAGAGAGCCAGAGAGAGGCGGAGAGAGACCGAGAGAGGCGGAGAGAGACAGAGAGAGACAGAGACAGAGAGAGAGAGGCAAGGAGAGACAGAGAGGGACAGAAAGAGATAGAGACGGAGAGAGACAGAAAGAGACATAGAGGGACAGAGAGAGGCAGATAGAGAGAGAAGGAGACAGACAGAGAGAGAGACGGAGAGAGACCGAGAGAGGCGGAGAGAGACAGAGAGAGACAGAGACAGAGAGAGAGAGACAGAGAGTGACAGAGAGAGACAGAGAAACAAAGAGAGCCAGAGAGAACGGAGAGCGGCAGAAAGCTAATGATCAAGACAGACAGAGAGAGACGGAGAGAGACAGAGAGAGACAGAGAGAGACGGAGAGAGGCGGAGAGAGACAGAGAGGGACAGAGGGAGACGGAGAGAGGCAAGGAGAGACAGAGAGGGACAGAAAGAGGCAGAGAGGGACAGAAAGAGACAGAGAGACAGAGAGAAGTAGAGAGGGACAGAGAGAGGCAGATAGAGAGAGACGGAGAGCGGCAGAAAGCTAATGATCAAGACAGACAGAGAGAGACGGAGAAAGACAGAGAGAGACAGAGAGAGACGGAGAGAGGCGGAGAGAGACAGAGAGAGACAGGGGGGAGACAGAGAGAGGCAAGGGGAGACAGAGAGGGACAGAAAGAGGCAGAGAGGGACAGAAAGAGACAGAGAGAGACAGAGAGAGACAGAGAGAGACAGAGAGACACAGAGAGAGGCAAGGAGAGATAGAGAGGGACACAAGGAGACAGAGAGAGACAGAGAAAAGTAGAGAGAAACAGCGAGAGATAGAGAGAGATAGAGAGGGACAGAGAGGGGCAGATAGAGAGAGACGGAGAGAGGGAGAGAGAGAGACAGAGAGAGACGGAGAGAGGCGGAGAGAGACAGAGAGAGACAGAGGGAGACAGAGAGAGGCAAGGAGAGACAGAGAGGGGCAGAGAGGGACAGAAAGAGACAGAGAGAGACAGAGACAAGTGGAGAGAAACAGCGAGAGATAGAGAGAGACAGAGAGAGGCAAGGAGAGACAGAGAGGGACAGAAAGGGAGAGAGAGAGACAGAGAGAAGTAGAGAGAAACAGCGAGAGATGGAGAGAGACAGAGAGTGACAGAGAGACACCGAGGAAGACAGAGAAAGACAGAGAAAGTCAGAGCGGGACAGAGAGGGACAGAGAGAGGCAGATAGACAGAGACGGAGAGAGACAGAGAGAGACGGAGAGAAGCGGAGCGAGACAGAGACAGAGGGAGACAGAGAGAGACAGAGAGAGACAGAGGGAGACAGAGAGAGGCAAGAAGAGACAGAGAGGGAGAGAAGAGACAGAGACGGAGAGAGACAGAGAGAGACAGAGAGACACAGAGAGAGGCAAGGAGAGATAGAGAGGGACACAAGGAGAGAGAGAGAGACAGAGAAAAGTAGAGAGAAACAGCGAGAGATCGAGAGAGACAGAGAGAGGCAAGGAGAGACAGAGAGGGACAGAAAGGGAGAGAGAGAGACAGAGAGAAGTAGAGAGAAACAGCGAGAGATGGAGAGAGACAGAGAGTGACAGAGAGACACCGAGGAAGACAGAGAAAGACAGAGAAAGTCAGAGCGGGACAGAGAGGGACAGAGAGAGGCAGATAGACAGAGACGGAGACAGACAGAGAGAGACGGAGAGAGACAGAGAGAGACAGAGAGAGACGGAGAGAGGCGGAGAGAGACAGAGAGAGACAGAGAGAGACAGAGAAACAAAGAGAGCCAGAGAGAACGGAGAGCGGCAGAAAGCTAATGATCAAGACAGACAGAGAGAGACGGAGAGAGACAGAGAGAGACAGAGAGAGACGGAGAGAGGCGGAGAGAGACAGAGACGGAGGGAGACAGAGAGAGGCAGAGAGAGGCACAGCGAGAGACAGAGAGAGGCAGAGAGAGACGGAGAAAGGCGGAGAGAGGCAGAGGGTTAGAGAGAGGCAGAGAGAGACAGAGAGAGACAGAGAGGGACAGAGAGAGACAGAGAGAGACGGAGAGAGGCGGAGAGAGACAGAGAGAGACAGAGAGAGGCAAGGAGAGACAGAGAGTGACAGAGAGACACCGAGAAAGACAGAGAAAGTCAGAGAAGGCCAGAGAGAGGTGGAGAGAGAGACAGAACGAGACAGAGAGAAACGGAGAGAGGAAGAAATCGATAGAGAAATAAAAGAGCCAGAGAGGCACAGAGAGAGACAGAGAGTGAGAGAGAGACGGAGAGAGACAGAGAGAGACAGAGAGGGACGGAGAGAGGCGGAGAGAGACAGAGAGAGACAGAGGGAGACAGAGAGAGGCAGAGAGGGACAGAAAGAGACAGAGAGAGACAGAGACAAGTAGAGAGAAACAGCGAGAGATAGAGAGAGACAGAGAGAGGCAAGGAGAGACAGAGAGGGACAGAAAGAGAGAGAGAGAGACAGAGAGAAATAGAGAGAAACAGCGAGAGATGGAGAGAGACAGAGAGTGACAGAGAGACACCGAGGAAGACAGAGAAAGTCAGAGAGGGACAGGGAGAGGCAAGGTGAGACAGAGAGGGACAGAAAGAGACAGAGACGGAGTGAGACAGAAAGAGACAGAGAGGGACGGAGAGAGGCAGGTAGAGACAGAGAGAGGTAGAGAGAGACAGGGAGACAGAGACAGAGACCGGGAGAGACAGAGAGAGGCAGAGAGAGACAGAGTGAGATAGAGAGACCGAGAGAGACAGAGACAAACAGTAGGGGCAGATAGAGGCAGAGAGAGGCTGAGAGAGACAGAGAGAGCGACGGAGAGAGACCGAGAGAGGCGGAGAGAGACAGAGAGAGACAGAGAAAGAGAGAGAGAGGCAAGGAGAGACAGAGAGGGACAGAAAGAGACAGAGACGGAGAGAGGGAGAGAGAGACAGGAGGGTAGAGACAGAGACCGGGAGAGACAGAGAGAGACAGAGAGAAGTAGAGAGAAACAGGGAGAGATAGAGAGAGACAGAGAGGGACAGAGAGAGAGACGGAGAGAGGCTGAGAGAGACAGAGAGAGGCTGAGAGAGACAGAGAGAGAGACGGAGAGAGACCGAGAGAGGCGGAGAGAGACAGAGAGAGACAGAGAAAGAGAGAGAGAGGCAAGGAGAGACAGAGAGGGACAGAAAGAGACAGAGACGGAGAGAGACAGAAAGAGACATAGAGGGACAGAGAGAGGCAGAGAGTTAGAGAGAGGCAGAGAGAGAGACAGAGAGAGACGGAGAGAGACAGAGAGGGACAGAAAGAGACAGAGAGAGACAGAGACAAGTGAAGAGAAACAGCGAGAGATAGAGAGAGACAGAGAGTGACAGAGGGACACCGAGAAAGACAGAGAAAGTCAGAGAGGGACAGAGCGAGACAGAGATAGACAGAAAGAGACAGAGAGAGACAGATAGAGAGAGAGACAGTTAGAGAGAGACGGAGAGAGGGAGAGAGAGACAGGAGGGTAGAGACAGAGACCGGGAGAGACAGAGAGAGACAGAGAGAAGTAGAGAGAAACAGGGAGAGATAGAGAGAGACAGAGAGGGACAGAGAGAGGCAGATAGAGAGAGACGGCGAGAGGGAGAGAGAGACAGAGAGAGACAGAGAGAGACAGAGGGAGACAGAGAGAGGCAAGGAGAGACAGAGAGGGATAGAAAGAGGCAGAGAGGGACAGGAAGAGACAGAGAGAGACAGAGAGAAGTAGAGAGGGACAGAGAGAGGCAGATAGAGAGAGACGGAGAGCGGCAGAAAGCTAATGATCAAGACAGACAGAGAGAGACGGAGAAAGACAGAGAGAGACAGAGAGAGACGGAGAGACAGAGAGAGACAGAGGGAGACAGAGAGAGGCAAGGGGAGACAGAGTGGGACAGAAAGAGGCAGAGAGGGACAGAAAGAGACAGAGAGAGACAGAGAGAAGTAGAGAGAGACAGAGAGAGGCAGATAGAGGGAGAGAGAGGCAGAGAGAGAGAAAGAGAGAGAGAAAGAGAGAAAGAGAGGCAGAGAGAGACAGAGAGAGACAGAGAGAGACAGAGAAAAGTAGAGAGAAACAGCGAGAGATAGAGAGAGATAGAGAGGGACAGAGAGGGGCAGATAGAGAGAGACGGAGAGAGGGAGAGAGAGACAGAGAGAGACGGAGAGAGGCGGAATACAGAGAGAGACAGAGGGAGACAGAGAGAGGCAAGGAGAGACAGAGAGGGACAGAAAGAGACAGAGAGAGACAGAGAGGGACAGAAAGAGACAGAGAGAGACAGAGACAAGTAGAGAGAAACAGCGAGAGATAGAGAGAGACAGAGAGTGACAGAGAGACACCGAGAAAGACAGAGAAAGTCAGAGAGGGACAGAGAGAGACAGAGATAGACAGAAAGAGACAGAGAGAGACAGATGAAGAGAGAGACAGATAGAGAGAGACGGAGAGAGGGAGAGAGAGACAGGAGGGTAGAGACAGAGACCGGGAGAGACAGAGAGAGACAGAGAGAAGTAGAGAGAAACAGGGAGAGATAGAGAGAGACAGAGAGGGACAGAGAGAGGCAGATAGAGAGAGACGGCGAGAGGGAGAGAGAGGCAGAGAGTGACAGAGAGAGACAGAGGGAGACAGACAGAGACAGATAGAGACAAAGAGAGACAGAGAGAGACAGAGAGTTAGAGAGAGGCAGAGACAGACAGAGAGAGACAGAGAGAGGCAAGGAGAGACAGAGAGGGACAGAGACGGAGAGAGACAGAAAGAGACAGAGACGGAGAGAGACAGAGAGAGACGGAGAGAGCCAGAGAGAGACAGAGAGAGACGGAGAGAGGCGGAGAGAGACAGAGAGAGACAGAGGGAGACAGAGAGAGGCAAGGAGTGACAGAGAGGGACAGAAAGAGAGAGAGAGAGACAGAGAGAAGTAGAGAGAAACAGCGAGAGGCAGAGAGAGACAGAGAGTTAGAGAGAGGCAGAGAGAGGCAGAGAGAGACAGAGAGTGAGAGAGAGGCAGAGAGAGACAGAGAGAGACAGAGAGAGACGGAGAGAGGCGGAGAGAGACAGAGAGAGACAGAGGGAGACAGAGAGAGGCAAGGAGAGACAGAGAGGGACAGAAAGAGACAGAGAGAGACAGAGACAAGTAGAGAGAAATAGCGAGAGATAGAGAGAGACAGAGAGTGACAGAGAGACACCGAGAAAGACAGAGAAAGTCAGAGAGGGACAGAGAGGGACAGAGAGAGACAGAGATAGACAGAAAGAGACAGAGAGAGACAGATAGAGAGAGACGGAGAGAGGGAGAGAGAGACAGGAGGGTAGAGACAGAGACCGGGAGAGACAGAGAGAGACAGAGAAAAGTAGAGAGAAACAGGGAGAGATAGAGAGAGACAGAGAGGGACAGAGAGAGGCAGATAGAGAGAGACGGCGAGAGGGAGAGAGAGACAGAGAGAGACAGAGAGAGACAGAGGGAGACAGAGAGAGACAGATAGAGACAGAGAGAGACAGAGAGAGACAGAGAGAGACAGAGAGTTAGAGAGAGGCAGGGACAGACAGAGAGAGACAGAGAGAGGCAAGGAGAGACAGAGAGGGACAGAGACGGAGAGAGACAGAAAGAGACAGAGACGGAGAGAGACAGAGAGAGGCGAGGAGAGACAGAGAGGGACAGAAAGAGAGAGAGAGGGACAGAGGGAAGTAGAGAGAAACAGCGAGAGATGGAGAGAGACAGAGAGTGACAGAGAGACACCGAGAAAGACAGAGAAAGTCCGAGCGGGACAGAGAGGGACAGAGAGAGGCAGATAGACAGAGACGGAGGCAGACAGAGAGAGAGAGACGGAGAGAGCCAGAGAGAGGCGGAGAGAGACCGAGAGAGGCGGAGAGAGACAGAGAGAGACAGAGACAGAGAGAGAGAGGCAAGGAGAGACAGAGAGGGACAGAAAGAGATAGAGACGGAGAGAGACAGAAAGAGACATAGAGGGACAGAGAGAGGCAGATAGAGAGAGAAGGAGACAGACAGAGAGAGAGACGGAGAGAGACCGAGAGAGGCGGAGAGAGACAGAGAGAGACAGAGACAGAGAGAGAGAGACAGAGAGTGACAGAGAGAGACAGAGAAACAAAGAGAGCCAGAGAGAACGGAGAGCGGCAGAAAGCTAATGATCAAGACAGACAGAGAGAGACGGAGAGAGACAGAGAGAGACAGAGAGAGACGGAGAGAGGCGGAGAGAGACAGAGAGGGACAGAGGGAGACGGAGAGAGGCAAGGAGAGACAGAGAGGGACAGAAAGAGGCAGAGAGGGACAGAAAGAGACAGAGAGACAGAGAGAAGTAGAGAGGGACAGAGAGAGGCAGATAGAGAGAGACGGAGAGCGGCAGAAAGCTAATGATCAAGACAGACAGAGAGAGACGGAGAAAGACAGAGAGAGACAGAGAGAGACGGAGAGAGGCGGAGAGAGACAGAGAGAGACAGGGGGGAGACAGAGAGAGGCAAGGGGAGACAGAGAGGGACAGAAAGAGGCAGAGAGGGACAGAAAGAGACAGAGAGAGACAGAGAGAGACAGAGAGAGACAGAGAGACACAGAGAGAGGCAAGGAGAGATAGAGAGGGACACAAGGAGACAGAGAGAGACAGAGAAAAGTAGAGAGAAACAGCGAGAGATAGAGAGAGATAGAGAGGGACAGAGAGGGGCAGATAGAGAGAGACGGAGAGAGGGAGAGAGAGAGACAGAGAGAGACGGAGAGAGGCGGAGAGAGACAGAGAGAGACAGAGGGAGACAGAGAGAGGCAAGGAGAGACAGAGAGGGGCAGAGAGGGACAGAAAGAGACAGAGAGAGACAGAGACAAGTGGAGAGAAACAGCGAGAGATAGAGAGAGACAGAGAGAGGCAAGGAGAGACAGAGAGGGACAGAAAGGGAGAGAGAGAGACAGAGAGAAGTAGAGAGAAACAGCGAGAGATGGAGAGAGACAGAGAGTGACAGAGAGACACCGAGGAAGACAGAGAAAGACAGAGAAAGTCAGAGCGGGACAGAGAGGGACAGAGAGAGGCAGATAGACAGAGACGGAGAGAGACAGAGAGAGACGGAGAGAAGCGGAGCGAGACAGAGACAGAGGGAGACAGAGAGAGACAGAGAGAGACAGAGGGAGACAGAGAGAGGCAAGAAGAGACAGAGAGGGAGAGAAGAGACAGAGACGGAGAGAGACAGAGAGAGACAGAGAGACACAGAGAGAGGCAAGGAGAGATAGAGAGGGACACAAGGAGAGAGAGAGAGACAGAGAAAAGTAGAGAGAAACAGCGAGAGATCGAGAGAGACAGAGAGAGGCAAGGAGAGACAGAGAGGGACAGAAAGGGAGAGAGAGAGACAGAGAGAAGTAGAGAGAAACAGCGAGAGATGGAGAGAGACAGAGAGTGACAGAGAGACACCGAGGAAGACAGAGAAAGACAGAGAAAGTCAGAGCGGGACAGAGAGGGACAGAGAGAGGCAGATAGACAGAGACGGAGACAGACAGAGAGAGACGGAGAGAGACAGAGAGAGACAGAGAGAGACGGAGAGAGGCGGAGAGAGACAGAGAGAGACAGAGAGAGACAGAGAAACAAAGAGAGCCAGAGAGAACGGAGAGCGGCAGAAAGCTAATGATCAAGACAGACAGAGAGAGACGGAGAGAGACAGAGAGAGACAGAGAGAGACGGAGAGAGGCGGAGAGAGACAGAGACGGAGGGAGACAGAGAGAGGCAGAGAGAGGCACAGCGAGAGACAGAGAGAGGCAGAGAGAGACGGAGAAAGGCGGAGAGAGGCAGAGGGTTAGAGAGAGGCAGAGAGAGACAGAGAGAGACAGAGAGGGACAGAGAGAGACAGAGAGAGACGGAGAGAGGCGGAGAGAGACAGAGAGAGACAGAGAGAGGCAAGGAGAGACAGAGAGTGACAGAGAGACACCGAGAAAGACAGAGAAAGTCAGAGAAGGCCAGAGAGAGGTGGAGAGAGAGACAGAACGAGACAGAGAGAAACGGAGAGAGGAAGAAATCGATAGAGAAATAAAAGAGCCAGAGAGGCACAGAGAGAGACAGAGAGTGAGAGAGAGACGGAGAGAGACAGAGAGAGACAGAGAGGGACGGAGAGAGGCGGAGAGAGACAGAGAGAGACAGAGGGAGACAGAGAGAGGCAGAGAGGGACAGAAAGAGACAGAGAGAGACAGAGACAAGTAGAGAGAAACAGCGAGAGATAGAGAGAGACAGAGAGAGGCAAGGAGAGACAGAGAGGGACAGAAAGAGAGAGAGAGAGACAGAGAGAAATAGAGAGAAACAGCGAGAGATGGAGAGAGACAGAGAGTGACAGAGAGACACCGAGGAAGACAGAGAAAGACAGAGAAAGTCAGAGCGGGACAGAGAGGGACAGAGAGAGGCAGATAGACAGAGACGGAGACAGACAGAGAGAGACGGAGTGAGACAGAGAGAGACAGAGAGAGAGGGAGAGAGGCGGAGAGAGACAGAGAGAGACAGAGTAACAAAGAGAGCCAGAGAGAACGGAGAGCGGCAGAAAGCTAATGATCAAGACAGACAGAGAGAGACGGAGAGAGACAGAGAGAGACAGAGAGAGACGGAGAGAGGCGGAGAGAGACAGAGACAGAGGGAAACAGAGAGAGGCACAGCGAGAGACAGAGAGAGGCAGAGAGAGACGGAGAAAGGCGGAGAGAGGCAGAGGGTTAGAGAGAGGCAGAGAGAGACAGAGAGAGACAGAGAGGGACAGAGAGAGACGGAGAGAGGCGGAGAGAGGCAGATAGAGACAGAGAGAGGTAGAGAGAGACAGGGAGACAGAGACAGAGACCGGGAGAGACAGAGAGAGACAGAGAGAGGCAGAGAGAGACAGAGTGAGATAGAGAGACCGAGAGAGACTAAGAGAGACTAAGAGAGACAGAGTGAGATGGAGAGAGACTGAGACAGACAGAGAGGGACAGAGAGAGGCAGAGTGAGGCAGTGAGAGACAAAGAGAGACAGAGAGAGGCAGGGAGAGACAGAGAGAGGCTGAGAGAGACAGAGAGAGAGACGGAGAGAGACCGAGAGAGGCGGAGAGAGACAGAGAGAGACAGAGAAAGAGAGAGAGAGGCAAGGAGAGACAGAGAGGGACAGAAAGAGACAGAGACGGAGAGAGACAGAAAGAGACATAGAGGGACAGAGAGATGCAGATAGAGACAGAAGGAGACAGACAGAGAGTGACAGAGAGAGACAGAGAAACAAATAGAGCCAGAGAGAACGGAGAGCGGCAGAAAGCTAGTGATCAAGACAGACAGAGAGAGACGGAGAGAGACAGAGAGAGACAGAGAGAGACGGAGAGAAGCGGAGCGAGACAGAGACAGAGGGAGACAGAGAGAGGCAGAGAGAGGCACAGAGAGAGACAGAGAGAGGCGGAGAGAGACGGAGAGAGGCGGAGAGAGGTAGAGGGTTAGAGAGAGGCAGAGAGAGACAGAGAGAGACAGAGAGGGACAGAGAGAGACGGAGAGAGGCGGAGAGAGACAGAGAGAGATAGAGAGAGGCAAGGAGAGACAGAGAGTGACAGAGAGACACCGAGAAAGACAGAGAAAGTCAGAGAAGGCCAGAGAGAGGTGGAGAGAGAGACAGAACGAGACAGAGAGAAACGGAGAGAGGAAGAAATCGATAGAGAAATAAAAGAGCCAGAGAGGCACAGAGAGAGACAGAGAGAGGCAGAGAGAGGCAGAGAGTTAGAGAGAGGCAGAGAGAGACGGAGAGAGACAGAGAGAGACAGAGAGAGACAGAGAGAGACAGAGGGAGACAGAGAGAGGCAGAGAGGGACAGAAAGAGACAGAGAGAGACAGAGACAAGTAGAGAGAAACAGCGAGAGATAGAGAGAGACAGAGAGAGGCAAGGAGAGACAGAGAGGGACAGAAAGAGAGAGAGAGAGAGAGACAGAGAGAAGTAGAGAGAAACAGCGAGAGATGGAGAGAGACAGAGAGTGACAGAGAGACACCGAGGAAGACAGAGAAAGACAGAGAAAGTCAGAGCGGGACAGAGAGGGACAGAGAGAGGCAGATAGACAGAGACGGAGACAGACAGAGAGAGACGGAGTGAGACAGAGAGAGACAGAGAGAGAGGGAGAGAGGCGGAGAGAGACAGAGAGAGACAGAGAAACAAAGAGAGCCAGAGAGAACGGAGAGCGGCAGAAAGCTAATGATCAAGACAGACAGAGAGAGACGGAGAGAGACAGAGAGAGACAGAGAGAGACGGAGAGAGGCGGAGAGAGGCAGAGGGTTAGAGAGAGGCAGAGAGAGACAGAGAGAGACAGAGAGGGACAGAGAGAGACGGAGAGAAGCGGAGAGAGACAGAGAGAGACAGAGAGAGGCAAGGAGAGACAGAGAGAGACAGAGAGAGGCAAGGAGAGACAGAGAGTGACAGACAGACACCGAGAAAGACAGAGAAAGTCAGAGAAGGCCAGAGAGAGGTGGAGAGAGAGACAGAACGAGACAGAGAGAAACGGAGAGAGGAAGAAATCGATAGAGAAATAAAAGAGCCAGAGAGGCACAGAGAGAGACAGAGAGAGGCAGAGAGAGGCAGAGAGAGACGGAGAGAGACAGAGAGAGCCAGAGAGAGACAGAGAGAGACAGAGGGAGACAGAGAGAGGCAAGAAGAGACAGAGAGGGAGAGAAGAGACAGAGACGGAGAGAGACAGAAAGAGACAGAGAGGGACAGAGGGAGGCAGATAGAGACAGAGAGAGGTAGAGAGAGACAGGGAGACAGAGACAGAGACCGGGAGAGACAGAGAGAGACAGAGAGAGGCAGAGAGAGACGGAGTGAGATAGAGAGACCGAGAGAGAGAGAGACAGACAGTGAGGGACAGAGAGAGGCAGAGGACAGAGAGAGGCAGAGTGAGGCAGTGAGAGACAAAGAGAGACAGAGAGAGACGGAGAGAGGCTGAGAGAGACAGAGAGAGAGAGACGGAGAGAGACCGAGAGAGGCGGAGAGAGACAGAGAGAGACAGAGACAGAGAGGCAAGGAGAGACAGAGAGGGACAGAAAGAGACAGAGTGAGACAGAGACAAGTAGAGAGAAACAGCGAGAGATAGAGAGAGACAGAGAGTGACAGAGAGACACCGAGAAAGACAGAGCAAGTCAGAGAGGGACAGGGAGAGCAAGGAGAGACAGAGACAGACAGAGAGAGATACAGACACAAAGAGAGCAAGAGAGGAACGGAGAAAGGGAGAGAGAGATGGAGAAACAACCAGAGCCAGAGAGAGACAGAGAGAAGCAGAGAGATACAGCGAGAGGTAGAGGGAGAGAGGGCGTGACAGAGAGACACCGAGAAAGACAGAGAAAGTCAGAGAGGGACAGGGAGAGACAGAGAGAGATAGAGACAGACAGAGCGGGACAGAGAGAGGCAGAGAGAGACAAAGAGAGACAGAGAGAGACAGAGAGAGAGAGACGGAGGGAGACAGAGAGAGACAGAGAGGGGCAGAAAGAGGGAGAGACAGAGTGAAATAGAGAGAAACAGCGAGAGATAGAGGGAGACACAGAGTGACAGAGAGACACCGAGAAAGACAGAGAAAGTCAGAAAAGGCCATCGAGAGGCAGAGAGAGGTGGAGAGAGAGATAGAACGAGACAGAGAGAAACGGAGAGAGGAAGAAAGTGATAGAGAAATAAAGGGAGCCAGAGAGAGGCAGAGAGTTAGAGAGAGGCAGAGAGAGACAGAGAGAGACAGAGAGGGACAGAGAGAGACGGAGAGAGGCGGAGAGAGACAGAGAGAGATAGGGAGAGGCAAGGAGAGACAGAGAGTGACAGAGAGACACCGAGAAAGACAGAGAAAGTCAGAGAAGGCCAGAGAGAGGTGGAGAGAGAGACAGAACGAGACAGAGAGAAACGGAGAGAGGAAGAAATCGATAGAGAAAAAAAAGAGCCAGAGAGGCACAGAGAGAGACAGAGAGAGGCAGAGAGAGACAGAGAGAGACAGAGAGAGACGGAGAGAGGCGGAGAGAGACAGAGAGAGACAGAGGGAGACAGAGCGAGGCAAGGAGAGACAGAGAGGGACAGAAAGAGAGAGAGAGAGACAGAGAGAAGTAGAGAGAAACAGTGAGAGATGGAGGGAGACAGAGAGTGACAGAGAGACACCGAGGAAGACAGAGAAAGACAGAGAAAGTCAGAGCGGGACAGAGAGGGACAGAGAGAGGCAGATAGACAGAGACGGAGACAGACAGAGAGAGAGAGACAGAGAGAGACGGAGAGAGACAGAGAGAGACAGAGAGAGACGGAGAGAGGCGGAGAGAGACAGAGAGAGACAGAGAGAGACAGAGGGAGACAGAGAGGCAAGGAGAGACAGAGAGGGACAGAAAGAGAGAGAGAGAGAGACAGAGAGAAGTAGAGAGAAACAGCGAGAGATAGAGTGAGACAGAGAGGGACAGAGAGCGGGTGATAGAGAGAGACGGAGAGAGGGAGAGAGAGACAGAGAGAGATAGAGAAACAAAGAGAGCCAGAGAGAACGGAGAGCGGCAGAAAGCTAATGATCAAGACAGACAGAGAGAGACGGAGAGAGACAGAGAGAGGCAGAGAGAGACGGAGAGAGGTGGAGAGAGACAGAGAGATACAGAGGGAGACAGAGAGTGGCAAGGAGAGAGTGAGAGGGACAGAAAGAGACAGAGAGAGACAGAGAGGGACAGAAAGAGACAGAGAGAGACAGAGACAAGTAGAGAGAAACAGCGAGAGATAGAGAGAGAGAGAGTGACAGAGAGACACCGAGAAAGACAGAGAAAGTCAGAGAGGGACAGGGAGCGGCAAGGAGAGACAGAGAGGGACAGAAAGAGACAGAGACGGAGTCAGGCAGAAAGAGACAGAGAGGGACGGAGAGAGGCAGATAGAGACAGAGAGAGGTAGAGAGAGACAGGGAGACAGAGACAGAGACCGGGAGAGACAGAGAGAGACAGAGAGAGGCAGAGAGAGACAGAGTGAGATAGAGAGACCGAGAGAGACAGCGACAGACAGTGAGGGACAGATAGAGGCAGAGAGAGGCAGAGAGAGACTAAGAGAGACTAAGAGAGACAGAGTGAGATGGAGAGAGACAGAGACAGACAGAGAGGGACAGAGAGAGGCAGAGTGAGGCAGTGAGAGACAAAGAGAGGCAGAGAGAGGCAGGGAGAGACAGAGAGAGGCTGAGAGAGACAGAGAGAGAGACGGAGAGAGACCGAGAGAGGCGGAGAGAGACAGAGAGAGACAGAGAAAGAGAGAGAGAGGCAAGGAGAGACAGAGAGGGACAGAAAGAGACAGAGACGGAGAGAGACAGAAAGAGACATAGAGGGACAGAGAGAGGCAGAGAGTTAGAGAGAGGCAGAGAGAGAGACAGAGAGAGACGGAGAGAGACAGAGAGAGACAGCTAGAGAGAGAGACAGATAGAGAGAGACGGAGAGAGGGAGAGAGAGACAGGAGGGTAGAGACAGAGACCGGGAGAGACAGAGAGAGACAGAGAGAAGTACAGAGAAACAGGGAGAGATGGAGGGAGACAGAGAGTGACAGAGAGACACCGAGGAAGACAGAGAAAGACAGAGAAAGTCAGAGCGGGACAGAGAGGGACAGAGAGAGGCAGATAGACAGAGACGGAGACAGACAGAGAGAGAGGGAGAGACAGAGAGAGACGGAGAGAGTCAGAGAGAGACAGAGAGGGACATAGAGAGGCAGATAGAGAGAGACGGCGAGAGGGAGAGAGAGGCAGAGAGAGACAGAGAGAGACAGAGGGAGACAGAGAGAGGCAAGGAGAGACAGAGAGGGACAGAAAGAGGCAGAGAGGGACAGAAAGAGACAGAGAGAGACAGAGAGAAGCAGAGAGGGACAGAGAGAGGCAGATAGAGAGAGACGGAGAGCGGCAGAAAGCTAATGATCAAGACAGACAGAGAGAGACGGAGAAAGACAGAGAGAGACAGAGAGAGACGGAGAGAGGCGGAGAGAGACAGAGAGAGACAGAGGGAGACAGAGAGAGGCAAGGGGAGACAGAGAGGGACAGAAAGAGGCAGAGAGGGACAGAAAGAGACAGAGAGAGACAGAGAGAGGCACATAGAGGGAGAGAGAGGCAGAGAGGGACAGAAAGAGAGAGAGAGAGACAGAGAGAAGTAGAGAGAAACAGCGAGAGGCAGAGAGAGACAGAGAGTTAGAGAGAGGCAGAGAGAGGCAGAGAGAGACAGAGAGTGAGAGAGAGGCAGAGAGAGACAGAGAGAGACAGAGAGAGACGGAGAGAGGCGGAGAGAGACAGAGAGAGACAGAGGGAGACAGAGAGAGGCAAGGAGAGACAGAGAGGGACAGAAAGAGACAGAGACGGAGTGAGACAGAAAGAGACAGAGAGGGACGGAGAGAGGCAGATAGAGACAGAGAGAGGTAGAGAGAGACAGGGAGACAGAGACAGAGACCGGGAGAGACAGAGAGAGACAGAGAGAGGCAGAGAGAGACAGAGTGAGATAGAGAGACCGAGAGAGAGAGAGACAGACAGTGAGGGACAGAGAGAGGCAGAGAGAGGCAGTGAGAGACAAAGAGAGACAGAGAGAGACGGAGAGAGGCTGAGAGAGACAGAGAGAGAGAGACGGAGAGAGACCGAGAGAGGCGGAGAGAGACAGAGAGAGACAGAGACAGAGAGGCAAGGAGAGACAGAGAGGGACAGAAAGAGACAGAGTGAGACAGAGACTAGTGGAGAGAAACAGCGAGAGATAGAGAGAGACAGAGAGTGACAGAGAGACACCGAGAAAGACAGAGCAAGTCAGAGAGGGACAGGGAGAGGCAAGGAGAGACAGAGACAGACAGAGAGAGATACAGACACAAAGAGAGCAAGAGAGGAACGGAGAAAGGGAGAGAGAGATGGAGAAACAACCAGAGCCAGAGAGAGACAGAGAGAAGCAGTGAGATACAGCGAGAGGTAGAGGGAGAGAGGGCGTGACAGAGAGACACCGAGAAAGACAGAGAAAGTCAGAGAGGGACAGGGAGAGACAGAGAGAGATAGAGACAGACAGAGCGGGACAGAGAGAGGCAGAGAGAGACAAAGAGAGACAGAGAGAGACAGAGAGAGAGAGACGGAGGGAGACAGAGAGAGACAGAGAGGGGCAGAAAGAGGGAGAGACAGAGTGAAATAGAGAGAGACAGCGAGAGATAGAGGGAGACACAGAGTGACAGAGAGACACCGAGAAAGACAGAGAAAGTCAGAAAAGGCCAGCGAGAAGCAGAGAGAGGTGGAGAGAGAGATAGAACGAGACAGAGAGAAACGGAGAGAGGAAGAAAGTGATAGAGAAATAAAGAGAGCCAGAGAGAGGCAGAGAGTTAGAGAGAGGCAGAGAGAGACAGAGAGAGACAGAGAGAACAGGCGAGAAATAGAGAGAGACAGAGAGAGACAGAGAGAGCCAAGGAGAGACAGAGAGGGACAGAAAGAGAGAGAGAGAGACAGAGAGAAGTAGAGAGAAACAGCGAGAGATAGAGAGAGACAGAGAGAGACGGAGAGAGGCGGAGAGAGACAGAGTGAGACAGAGGGAGACAGAGAGAGGCAAGGAGAGACAGAGAGGGACAGAAAGAGAGAGAGAGAGAGAGACAGAGAGAAGTAGAGAGAAACAGTGAGAGATGGAGGGAGACAGAGAGTGACAGAGAGACACCGAGGAAGACAGAGAAAGACAGAGAAAGTCAGAGCGGGACAGAGAGGGACAGAGAGAGGCAGATAGACAGAGACGGAGACAGAGAGAGAGAGACAGAGAGAGACGGAGAGAGACAGAGAGAGACAGAGAGAGACGGAGTGAGGCGGAGAGAGACAGAGAGAGAGACAGAGAGAGACAGAGAGAGACAGAGGGAGACAGAGAGAGGCAGAGAGAGACGGAGAGAGGTGGAGAGAGACAGAGAGAGACAGAGGGAGACAGAGAGTGGCAAGGAGAGAGTGAGTCGGACAGAAAGAGACAGAGAGAGACAGAGAGGGACAGAAAGAGACAGAGAGAGACAGAGACAAGTAGAGAGAAACAGCGAGAGATAGAGAGAGACAGAGAGTGACAGAGAGACACCGAGAAAGACAGAGAAAGTCAGAGAGGGACAGGGAGAGGCAAGGAGAGACAGAGGGGGACAGAAAGAGACAGAGACGGAGTGAGACAGAAAGAGACAGAGAGGGACGGAGAGAGGCAGATAGAGACAGAGAGAGGTAGAGAGAGACAGGGAGACAGAGACAGAGACCGGGAGAGACAGAGAGAGACAGAGAGAGGCAGAGAGAGACAGAGTGAGATAGAGAGACCGAGAGAGACAGAGACAGACAGTGAGGGACAGATAGAGGCAGAGAGAGGCAGAGAGAGACTAAGAGAGACTAAGAGAGACAGAGTGAGATGGCGAGAGACAGAGACAGACAGAGAGGGACAGAGAGAGGCAGAGTGAGGCAGTGAGAGACAAAGAGAGACAGAGAGAGGCAGGGAGAGACAGAGAGAGGCTGAGAGAGACAGAGAGAGAGACGGAGAGAGACCGAGAGAGGCGGAGAGAGACAGAGAGAGACAGAGAAAGAGAGAGAGAGGCAAGGAGAGACAGAGAGGGACAGAAAGAGACAGAGACGGAGAGAGACAGAAAGAGACATAGAGGGACAGAGAGAGGCAGATAGAGAGAGAAGGAGACAGACAGAGAGTGAGAGAGAGAGACAGAGAAACAAAGAGAGCCAGAGAGAACGGAGAGCGGCAGAAAGCTAATGATCAAGACAGACAGAGAGAGACGGAGAGAGACAGAGAGAGACAGAGAGAGACGGAGAGAGACGGAGAGAGGCGGAGAGAGACAGAGACAGAGGGAGACAGAGACAGAGGGCGACAGAGAGAGGCAGAGAGAGGCACAGCGAGAGACAGAGAGAGGCAGAGAGAGACGGAGAGAGGCGGAGAGAGGCAGAGGGTTAGAGAGAGGCAGAGAGAGACAGAGAGAGACAGAGAGGGACAGAGAGAGACGGAGAGAGGCAAGGAGAGACAGAGAGTGACAGAGAGACACCGAGAAAGACAGAGAAAGTCAGACAAGGCCAGAGAGAGGTGGAGAGAGAGACAGAACGAGACAGAGAGAAACGGAGAGAGGAAGAAATCGATAGAGAAATAAAAGAGCCAGAGAGCCACAGAGAGAGACAGAGAGAGGCAGAGAGAGGCAGAGAGTTAGAGAAAGGCAGAGAGAGACGGAGAGAGACAGAGAGGGACAGAGAGAAACAGAGAGAGACAGAGGGAGACAGAGAGAGGCAAGGAGAGACAGAGAGGGAGAGAAGAGACAGAGACGGAGAGAGACAGAAAGAGACAGAGCGGGCCAGAGGGAGGCAGATAGAGACAGAGAGAGGTAGAGAGAGACAGGGAGACAGAGACAGAGACCGGGAGAGACAGAGAGAGACAGAGAGAGGCAGAGAGAGACAGAGTGAGATAGAGAGACCGAGAGAGAGAGAGACAGACAGTGAGGGACAGAGAGAGGCAGAGAGAGGCAGAGAGAGACTAAGAGAGACTAAGAGAGAATGAGTGAGATGGAGAGAGACAGAGACAGACAGAGAGGGACAGAGAGAGGCAGAGTGAGGCAGTGAGAGACAAAGAGAGACAGAGAGAGAGACGGAGAGAGGCTGAGAGAGACAGAGAGAGAGACGGAGAGAGACCGAGAGAGGCGGATAGAGAGAGACGGAGAGCGGCAGAAAGCAAATGATCAAGACAGACAGAGAGAGACGGACAGAGACAGAGAGAGACAGAAAGAGACAGAGAGAGACAGAGACAAGTGAAGAGAAACAGCGAGAGATAGAGAGAGACAGAGAGTGACAGAGGGACACCGAGGAAGACAGAGCGAGACAGAGATAGACAGAAAGAGACAGAGAGAGACAGATAGAGAGAGAGACAGATAGAGAGAGACGGAGAGAGGGAGAGAGAGACAGGAGGGTAGAGACAGAGACCGGGAGAGACAGAGAGAGACAGAGAGAAGTAGAGAGAAACAGGGAGAGATAGAGAGAGACAGAGAGGGACAGAGAGAGGCAGATAGAGAGAGACGGCGAGAGGGAGAGAGAGACAGAGAGAGACAGAGAGAGACAGAGGGAAACAGAGAGAGATAAGGAGAGACAGAGAGGGACAGAAAGAGGCAGAGAGGGACAGGAAGAGACAGAGAGAGACAGAGAGAAGTAGAGAGGGACAGAGAGAGGCAGATAGAGAGAGACGGAGAGCGGCAGAAAGCTAATGATCAAGACAGACAGAGAGAGAGACGGAGAAAGACAGAGAGAGACAGAGAGAGACGGAGAGACAGAGAGAGACAGAGGGAGACAGAGAGAGGCAAGGGGAGACAGAGAGGGACAGAAAGAGGCAGAGAGGGACAGAAAGAGACAGAGAGAGACAGAGAGAAGTAGAGAGAGACAGAGAGAGGCAGATAGAGGGAGAGAGAGGCAGAGAGAGAGAAAGAGAGAGAGAAAGAGAGAAAGAGAGGCAGAGAGAGACAGAGAGAGACAGAGAGAGACAGAGAAAAGTAGAGAGAAACAGCGAGAGATAGAGAGAGATAGAGAGGGACAGAGAGGGGCAGATAGAGAGAGACGGAGAGAGGGAGAGAGAGACAGAGAGAGACGGAGAGAGGCGGAATACAGAGAGAGACAGAGGGAGACAGAGAGAGGCAAGGAGAGACAGAGAGGGTCAGAAAGAGACAGAGAGAGACAGAGACAAGTAGAGAGAAACAGCGAGAGATAGAGAGAGACAGAGAGTGACAGAGAGACACCGAGAAAGACAGAGAAAGTCAGAGAGGGACAGAGAGAGACAGAGATAGACAGAAAGAGACAGAGAGAGACAGATGAAGAGGGAGACAGATAGAGAGAGACGGAGAGAGGGAGAGAGAGACAGGAGGGTAGAGACAGAGACCGGGAGAGACAGAGAGAGACAGAGAGAAGTAGAGAGAAACAGGGAGAGATAGAGACAGACAGAGAGGGACAGAGAGGCAGATAGAGAGAGACGGCGAGAGGGAGAGAGAGGCAGAGAGTGACAGAGAGAGACAGAGGGAGACAGAGAGAGACAGATAGAGACAAAGAGAGACAGAGAGAGACAGAGAGTTAGAGAGAGGCAGCGACAGACAGAGAGAGACAGAGAGAGACAAGGAGAGACAGAGAGGGACAGAGACGGAGAGAGACAGAAAGAGACAGAGACGGAGAGAGACAGAGAGAGACGGAGAGAGCCAGAGAGAGACAGAGAGAAACGGAGAGAGGCGGAGAGAGACAGAGAGAGACAGAGGGAGACAGAGAGAGGCAAGGAGTGACAGAGAGGGACAGAAAGAGAGAGAGAGGGACAGAGAGAAGTAGAGAGAAACAGCGAGAGATGGAGAGAGACAGAGAGTGACAGAGAGACACCGAGAAAGACAGAGAAAGTCCGAGCGGGACAGAGAGGGACAGAGAGAGGCAGATAGACAGAGACGGAGACAGACAGAGAGAGAGAGAGACGGAGAGAGACCGAGAGAGGCGGAGAGAGACAAAGAGAGACAGAGACAGAGAGAGAGAGGCAAGGAGAGACAGAGAGGGACAGAAAGAGACAGAGACGGAGAGAGACAGAAAGAGACATCGAGGGACAGAGAGAGGCAGATAGAGAGAGAAGGAGACAGACAGAGAGAGAGACGGAGAGAGACCGAGAGAGGCGGAGAGAGACAGAGAGAGACAGAGACAGAGAGAGAGAGACAGAGTGTGACAGAGAGAGACAGAGAAACAAAGAGAGCCAGAGAGAACGGAGAGCGGCAGAAAGCTAATGATCAAGACAGACAGAGAGAGACGGAGAGAGACAGAGAGAGACAGAGAGAGACCGAGAGAGGCGGAGAGAGACAGAGAGAGACAGAGGGAGACAGAGAGCGGCAAGGAGAGACAGAGAGGGACAGAAAGAGGCAGAGAGGGACAGAAAGAGACAGAGAGAGACAGAGAGAAGTAGAGAGGGACAGAGAGAGGCAGATAGAGAGAGACGGAGAGCGGCAGAAAGCTAATGATCAAGACAGACAGAGAGAGACGAAGAGAGACAGAGAGAGGCAGAGAGAGACGGAGAGAGGTGGAGAGAGACAGAGAGAGACAGAGGGAGACAGAGAGTGGCAAGGAGAGAGTGAGAGGGACAGAAAGAGACAGAGAGAGACAGAGAGGGACAGAAAGAAACAGAGAGAGACAGAGACAAGTAGAGAGAAACAGCGAGAGATAGAGAGAGACAGAGAGGGACAGAAAGAGACAGAGACGGAGTGAGACAGAAAGAGACAGAGAGGGACGGAGAGAGGCAGATAGAGACAGAGAGAGGTAGAGAGAGACAGGGAGACAGAGACAGAGACCGGGAGAGACAGAGAGAGGCAGAGAGAGACAGAGTAAGATAGAGAGACCGAGAGAGAGAGAGACAGACAGTGAGGGACAGAGAGAGGCAGAGAGAGGCAGAGAGAGACTAGGAGAGACTAAGAGAGAATGAGTGAGATGGAGAGAGACAGAGACAGACAGAGAGGGACAGAGAGAGGCAGAGTGAGGCAGTGAGAGACAAAGAGAGACAGAGAGAGAGACGGAGAGAGGCTGAGAGAGACAGAGAGAGAGACGGAGAGAGACCGAGAGAGGCGGATAGAGAGAGACGGCGAGCGGCAGAAAGCAAATGATCAAGACAGACAGAGAGAGACGGACAGAGACAGAGAGAGACAGAGAGAGACCGAGGGGGACAGAGAGAGGCAAGGAGAGACAGAGAGGGACAGAAAGAGACGGAGAGAGACAGAGAGGGACAGAAAGAGACAGAGAGAGACAGAGAGGGACAGAAAGAAACAGAGAGAGACAGAGACAAGTAGAGAGAAACAGCGAGAGATAGAGAGAGACAGAGAGTGACAGAGAGACACCGAGAAAGACAGAGAAAGTCAGAGAGGGACAGGGAGAGGCAAGGAGAGACAGAGAGGGACAGAAAGAGACAGAGACGGAGTGAGACAGAAAGAGACAGAGAGGGACGGAGAGAGGCAGATAGAGACAGAGAGAGGTAGAGAGAGACAGGGAGACAGAGACAGAGACCGGGAGAGACAGAGAGGGACAGAAAGAGACAGAGACAAACAGTGAGGGACAGATAGAGGCAGAGAGAGGCAGAGAGAGACTAAGAGAGACTAAGAGAGACAGAGTGAGATGGAGAGAGACAGAGACAGACAGAGAGGGACAGAGAGAGGCAGAGTGAGGCAGTGAGAGACAAAGAGAGACAGAGAGAGGCAGGGAGAGACAGAGAGAGGCTGAGAGAGACAGAGAGAGAGACGGAGAGAGACCGAGAGAGGCGGAGAGAGACAGAGAGAGACAGAGAAAGAGAGAGAGAGGCAAGGAGAGACAGAGAGGGACAGAAAGAGACAGAGACGGAGAGAGACAGAAAGAGACATAGAGGGACAGAGAGAGGCAGAGAGTTAGAGAGAGGCAGAGAGAGAGACAGAGAGAGACGGAGAGAGACAGAGAGGGACAGAAAGAGACAGAGAGAGACAGAGACAAGTGAAGAGAAACAGCGAGAGATAGAGAGAGACAGAGAGTGACAGAGGGACACCGAGAAAGACAGAGAAAGTCAGAGAGGGACAGAGCGAGACAGAGATAGACAGAAAGAGACAGAGAGAGACAGATAGAGAGAGAGACAGATAGAGAGAGACGGAGAGAGGGAGAGAGAGACAGGAGGGTAGAGACAGAGACCGGGAGAGACAGAGAGAGACAGAGAGAAGTAGAGAGAAACAGGGAGAGATAGAGAGAGACAGAGAGGGACAGAGAGAGGCAGATAGAGAGAGACGGCGAGAGGGAGAGAGAGACAGAGAGAAACAGAGAGAGACAGAGGGAGACAGTGAGAGGCAAGGAGAGACAGAGAGGGATAGAAAGAGGCAGAGAGGGACAGGAAGAGACAGAGAGAGACAGAGAGAAGTAGAGAGGGACAGAGAGAGGCAGATAGAGAGAGACGGAGAGCGGCAGAAAGCTAATGATCAAGACAGACAGAGAGAGACGGAGAAAGACAGAGAGAGACAGAGAGAGACGGAGAGACAGAGAGAGACAGAGGGAGACAGAGAGAGGCAAGGGGAGACAGAGTGGGACAGAAAGAGGCAGAGAGGGACAGAAAAAGACAGAGAGAGACAGAGAGAAGTAGAGAGAGACAGAGAGAGGCAGATAGAGGCAGAGAGAGAGAAAGAGAGAGAGAAAGAGAGAAAGAGAGGCAGAGAGAGACAGAGAGAGACAGAGAGAGACAGAGAGAGACAGAGAAAAGTAGAGAGAAACAGCGAGAGATAGAGAGGGATAGAGAGGGACAGAGAGGGGCAGATAGAGAGAGACGGAGAGAGGGAGAGAGAGACAGAGAGAGACGGAGAGAGGCGGAATACAGAGAGAGACAGAGGGAGACAGAGAGAGGCAAGGAGAGACAGAGAGGGACAGAAAGAGACAGAGAGAGACAGAGAGGGACAGAAAGAGACAGAGAGAGACAGAGACAAGTAGAGAGAAACAGCGAGAGATAGAGAGAGACAGAGAGTGACAGAGAGACACCGAGAAAGACAGAGAAAGTCAGAGAGGGACAGAGAGAGACAGAGATAGACAGAAAGAGACAGAGAGAGACAGATGAAGAGAGAGACAGATAGAGAGAGACGGAGAGAGGGAGAGAGAGACAGGAGGGTAGAGACAGAGACCGGGAGAGACAGAGAGAGACAGAGAGAAGTAGAGAGAAACAGGGAGAGATAGAGAGAGACAGAGAGGGACAGAGAGAGGCAGATAGAGAGAGACGGCGAGAGGGAGAGAGAGGCAGAGAGTGACAGAGAGAGACAGAGGGAGACAGACAGAGACAGATAGAGACAAAGAGAGACAGAGAGAGACAGAGAGTTAGAGAGAGGCAGAGACAGACAGAGAGAGACAGAGAGAGGCAAGGAGAGACAGAGAGGGACAGAGACGGAGAGAGACAGAAAGAGACAGAGACGGAGAGAGACAGAGAGAGACGGAGAGAGCCAGAGAGAGACAGAGAGAGACG
This sequence comes from Diachasmimorpha longicaudata, assembly GCF_034640455.1. Taxonomy (NCBI): domain Eukaryota; kingdom Metazoa; phylum Arthropoda; class Insecta; order Hymenoptera; family Braconidae; genus Diachasmimorpha; species Diachasmimorpha longicaudata. The sequence goes on along the minus strand of NW_026973914.1, from coordinate 210,469 downwards.
GAGAGAGGCGGAGAGAGACAGAGAGAGACAGAGGGAGACAGAGAGAGGCAAGGAGTGACAGAGAGGGACAGAAAGAGAGAGAGAGGGACAGAGAGAAGTAGAGAGGGACAGAGAGAGGCAGATAGAGAGAGACGGAGAGCGGCAGAAAGCTAATGATCAAGACAGACAGAGAGAGACGGAGAAAGACAGAGAGAGACAGAGAGAGACGGAGAGACAGAGAGAGACAGAGGGAGACAGAGAGAGGCAAGGGGAGACAGAGAGGGACAGAAAGAGGCAGAGAGGGACAGAAAGAGACAGAGAGAGACAGAGAGAAGTAGAGAGAGACAGAGAGAGGCAGATAGAGGGAGAGACAGATAGAGAGAGACGGAGAGAGGGAGAGAGAGACAGGAGGGTAGAGACAGAGACCGGGAGAAACAGAGAGAGACAGAGAGAAGTAGAGAGAAACAGGGAGAGATAGAGAGAGACAGAGAGGGACAGAGAGAGGCAGATAGAGAGAGACGGCGAGAGGGAGAGAGAGACAGAGAGAGACAGAGGGAGACAGAGAGAGACAGAGAGGGGCAGAAAGAGGGAGAGACAGAGTGAAATAGAGAGAGACAGCGAGAGATAGAGGGAGACACAGAGTGACAGAGAGACACCGAGAAAGACAGAGAAAGTCAGAAACGCCAGCGAGAGGCAGAGAGAGGTGGAGAGAGAGATAGAACGAGACAGAGAGAAACGGAGAGAGGAAGAAAGTGATAGAGAAATAAAGAGAGCCAGAGAGAGGCAGAGAGTTAGAGAGAGGCAGAGAGAGACAGAGAGAGACAGAGAGAACAGGCGAGAAATAGAGAGAGACAGAGAGAGACAGAGAGAGCCAAGGAGAGACAGAGAGGGACAGAAAGAGAGAGAGAGAGAGACAGAGAGAAGTAGAGAGAAACAGCGAGAGATAGAGAGAGACAGAGAGAGACGGAGAGAGGCGGAGAGAGACAGAGTGAGACAGAGGGAGACAGAGAGAGGCAAGGAGAGACAGAGAGGGACAGAAAGAGAGAGAGAGAGAGACAGAGAGAAGTAGAGAGAAACAGTGAGAGATGGAGGGAGACAGAGAGTGACAGAGAGACACCGAGGAAGACAGAGAAAGACAGAGAAAGTCAGAGCGGGACAGAGAGGGACAGAGAGAGGCAGCTAGACAGAGACGGAGACAGAGAGAGAGAGACAGAGAGAGACGGAGAGAGACAGAGAGAGACAGAGAGAGACGGAGTGAGGCGGAGAGAGACAGAGAGAGAGACAGAGAGAGACAGAGAGAGACAGAGGGAGACAGAGAGAGGCAGAGAGAGACGGAGAGAGGTGGAGAGAGACAGAGAGAGACAGAGGGAGACAGAGAGTGGCAAGGAGAGAGTGAGTCGGACAGAAAGAGACAGAGAGAGACAGAGAGGGACAGAAAGAGACAGAGAGAGACAGAGACAAGTAGAGAGAAACAGCGAGAGATAGAGAGAGACAGAGAGTGACAGAGAGACACCGAGAAAGACAGAGAAAGTCAGAGAGGGACAGGGAGAGGCAAGGAGAGACAGAGAGGGACAGAAAGAGACAGAGACGGAGTGAGACAGAAAGAGACAGAGAGGGACGGAGAGAGGCAGATAGAGACAGAGAGAGGTAGAGAGAGACAGGGAGACAGAGACAGAGACCGGGAGAGACAGAGAGAGACAGAGAGAGGCAGAGAGAGACAGAGTGAGATAGAGAGACCGAGAGAGACAGAGACAGACAGTGAGGGACAGATAGAGGCAGAGAGAGGCAGAGAGAGACTAAGAGAGACTAAGAGAGACAGAGTGAGATGGCGAGAGACAGAGACAGACAGAGAGGGACAGAGAGAGGCAGAGTGAGGCAGTGAGAGACAAAGAGAGACAGAGAGAGGCAGGGAGAGACAGAGAGAGGCTGAGAGAGACAGAGAGAGAGACGGAGAGAGACCGAGAGAGGCGGAGAGAGACAGAGAGAGACAGAGAAAGAGAGAGAGAGGCAAGGAGAGACAGAGAGGGACAGAAAGAGACAGAGACGGAGAGAGACAGAAAGAGACATAGAGGGACAGAGAGAGGCAGATAGAGAGAGAAGGAGACAGACAGAGAGTGAGAGAGAGAGACAGAGAAACAAAGAGAGCCAGAGAGAACGGAGAGCGGCAGAAAGCTAATGATCAAGACAGACAGAGAGAGACGGAGAGAGACAGAGAGAGACAGAGAGAGACGGAGAGAGACGGAGAGAGGCGGAGAGAGACAGAGACAGAGGGAGACAGAGACAGAGGGCGACAGAGAGAGGCAGAGAGAGGCACAGCGAGAGACAGAGAGAGGCAGAGAGAGACGGAGAGAGGCGGAGAGAGGCAGAGGGTTAGAGAGAGGCAGAGAGAGACAGAGAGAGACAGAGAGGGACAGAGAGAGACGGAGAGAGGCAAGGAGAGACAGAGAGTGACAGAGAGACACCGAGAAAGACAGAGAAAGTCAGACAAGGCCAGAGAGAGGTGGAGAGAGAGACAGAACGAGACAGAGAGAAACGGAGAGAGGAAGAAATCGATAGAGAAATAAAAGAGCCAGAGAGCCACAGAGAGAGACAGAGAGAGGCAGAGAGAGGCAGAGAGTTAGAGAAAGGCAGAGAGAGACGGAGAGAGACAGAGAGGGACAGAGAGAAACAGAGAGAGACAGAGGGAGACAGAGAGAGGCAAGGAGAGACAGAGAGGGAGAGAAGAGACAGAGACGGAGAGAGACAGAAAGAGACAGAGCGGGCCAGAGGGAGGCAGATAGAGACAGAGAGAGGTAGAGAGAGACAGGGAGACAGAGACAGAGACCGGGAGAGACAGAGAGAGACAGAGAGAGGCAGAGAGAGACAGAGTGAGATAGAGAGACCGAGAGAGAGAGAGACAGACAGTGAGGGACAGAGAGAGGCAGAGAGAGGCAGAGAGAGACTAAGAGAGACTAAGAGAGAATGAGTGAGATGGAGAGAGACAGAGACAGACAGAGAGGGACAGAGAGAGGCAGAGTGAGGCAGTGAGAGACAAAGAGAGACAGAGAGAGAGACGGAGAGAGGCTGAGAGAGACAGAGAGAGAGACGGAGAGAGACCGAGAGAGGCGGATAGAGAGAGACGGAGAGCGGCAGAAAGCAAATGATCAAGACAGACAGAGAGAGACGGACAGAGACAGAGAGAGACAGAAAGAGACAGAGAGAGACAGAGACAAGTGAAGAGAAACAGCGAGAGATAGAGAGAGACAGAGAGTGACAGAGGGACACCGAGGAAGACAGAGAAAGTCAGAGAGGGACAGAGCGAGACAGAGATAGACAGAAAGAGACAGAGAGAGACAGATAGAGAGAGAGACAGATAGAGAGAGACGGAGAGAGGGAGAGAGAGACAGGAGGGTAGAGACAGAGACCGGGAGAGACAGAGAGAGACAGAGAGAAGTAGAGAGAAACAGGGAGAGATAGAGAGAGACAGAGAGGGACAGAGAGAGGCAGATAGAGAGAGACGGCGAGAGGGAGAGAGAGACAGAGAGAGACAGAGAGAGACAGAGGGAAACAGAGAGAGATAAGGAGAGACAGAGAGGGACAGAAAGAGGCAGAGAGGGACAGGAAGAGACAGAGAGAGACAGAGAGAAGTAGAGAGGGACAGAGAGAGGCAGATAGAGAGAGACGGAGAGCGGCAGAAAGCTAATGATCAAGACAGACAGAGAGAGAGACGGAGAAAGACAGAGAGAGACAGAGAGAGACGGAGAGACAGAGAGAGACAGAGGGAGACAGAGAGAGGCAAGGGGAGACAGAGAGGGACAGAAAGAGGCAGAGAGGGACAGAAAGAGACAGAGAGAGACAGAGAGAAGTAGAGAGAGACAGAGAGAGGCAGAGAGAGAGAAAGAGAGAGAGAAAGAGAGAAAGAGAGGCAGAGAGAGACAGAGAGAGACAGAGAGAGACAGAGAAAAGTAGAGAGAAACAGCGAGAGATAGAGAGAGATAGAGAGGGACAGAGAGGGGCAGATAGAGAGAGACGGAGAGAGGGAGAGAGAGACAGAGAGAGACGGAGAGAGGCGGAATACAGAGAGAGACAGAGGGAGACAGAGAGAGGCAAGGAGAGACAGAGAGGGTCAGAAAGAGACAGAGAGAGACAGAGACAAGTAGAGAGAAACAGCGAGAGATAGAGAGAGACAGAGAGTGACAGAGAGACACCGAGAAAGACAGAGAAAGTCAGAGAGGGACAGAGAGAGACAGAGATAGACAGAAAGAGACAGAGAGAGACAGATGAAGAGGGAGACAGATAGAGAGAGACGGAGAGAGGGAGAGAGAGACAGGAGGGTAGAGACAGAGACCGGGAGAGACAGAGAGAGACAGAGAGAAGTAGAGAGAAACAGGGAGAGATAGAGACAGACAGAGAGGGACAGAGAGGCAGATAGAGAGAGACGGCGTGAGGGAGAGAGAGGCAGAGAGTGACAGAGAGAGACAGAGGGAGACAGAGAGAGACAGATAGAGACAAAGAGAGACAGAGAGAGACAGAGAGTTAGAGAGAGGCAGCGACAGACAGAGAGAGACAGAGAGAGACAAGGAGAGACAGAGAGGGACAGAGACGGAGAGAGACAGAAAGAGACAGAGACGGAGAGAGACAGAGAGAGACGGAGAGAGCCAGAGAGAGACAGAGAGAGACGGAGAGAGGCGGAGAGAGACAGAGAGAGACAGACGGAGACAGAGAGAGGCAAGGAGTGACAGAGAGGGACAGAAAGAGAGAGAGAGGGACAGAGAGAAGTAGAGAGAAACAGCGAGAGATGGAGAGAGACAGAGAGTGACAGAGAGACACCGAGAAAGACAGAGAAAGTCCGAGCGGGACAGAGAGGGACAGAGAGAGGCAGATAGACAGAGACGGAGACAGACAGAGAGAGAGAGAGACGGAGAGAGACCGAGAGAGGCGGAGAGAGACAAAGAGAGACAGAGACAGAGAGAGAGAGGCAAGGAGAGACAGAGAGGGACAGAAAGAGACAGAGACGGAGAGAGACAGAAAGAGACATCGAGGGACAGAGAGAGGCAGATAGAGAGAGAAGGAGACAGACAGAGAGAGAGACGGAGAGAGACCGAGAGAGGCGGAGAGAGACAGAGAGAGACAGAGACAGAGAGAGAGAGACAGAGTGTGACAGAGAGAGACAGAGAAACAAAGAGAGCCAGAGAGAACGGAGAGCGGCAGAAAGCTAATGATCAAGACAGACAGAGAGAGACGGAGAGAGACAGAGAGAGACAGAGAGAGACCGAGAGAGGCGGAGAGAGACAGAGAGAGACAGAGGGAGACAGAGAGCGGCAAGGAGAGACAGAGAGGGACAGAAAGAGGCAGAGAGGGACAGAAAGAGACAGAGAGAGACAGAGAGAAGTAGAGAGGGACAGAGAGAGGCAGATAGAGAGAGACGGAGAGCGGCAGAAAGCTAATGATCAAGACAGACAGAGAGAGACGAAGAGAGACAGAGAGAGGCAGAGAGAGACGGAGAGAGGTGGAGAGAGACAGAGAGAGACAGAGGGAGACAGAGAGTGGCAAGGAGAGAGTGAGAGGGACAGAAAGAGACAGAGAGAGACAGAGAGGGACAGAAAGAAACAGAGAGAGACAGAGACAAGTAGAGAGAAACAGCGAGAGATAGAGAGAGACAGAGAGGGACAGAAAGAGACAGAGACGGAGTGAGACAGAAAGAGACAGAGAGGGACGGAGAGAGGCAGATAGAGACAGAGAGAGGTAGAGAGAGACAGGGAGACAGAGACAGAGACCGGGAGAGACAGAGAGAGGCAGAGAGAGACAGAGTAAGATAGAGAGACCGAGAGAGAGAGAGACAGACAGTGAGGGACAGAGAGAGGCAGAGAGAGGCAGAGAGAGACTAGGAGAGACTAAGAGAGAATGAGTGAGATGGAGAGAGACAGAGACAGACAGAGAGGGACAGAGAGAGGCAGAGTGAGGCAGTGAGAGACAAAGAGAGACAGAGAGAGAGACGGAGAGAGGCTGAGAGAGACAGAGAGAGAGACGGAGAGAGACCGAGAGAGGCGGATAGAGAGAGACGGCGAGCGGCAGAAAGCAAATGATCAAGACAGACAGAGAGAGACGGACAGAGACAGAGAGAGACAGAGAGAGACAGAGGGGGACAGAGAGAGGCAAGGAGAGACAGAGAGGGACAGAAAGAGACGGAGAGAGACAGAGAGGGACAGAAAGAGACAGAGAGAGACAGAGAGGGACAGAAAGAAACAGAGAGAGACAGAGACAAGTAGAGAGAAACAGCGAGAGATAGAGAGAGACAGAGAGTGACAGAGAGACACCGAGAAAGACAGAGAAAGTCAGAGAGGGACAGGGAGAGGCAAGGAGAGACAGAGAGGGACAGAAAGAGACAGAGACGGAGTGAGACAGAAAGAGACAGAGAGGGACGGAGAGAGGCAGATAGAGACAGAGAGAGGTAGAGAGAGACAGGGAGACAGAGACAGAGACCGGGAGAGACAGAGAGGGACAGAAAGAGACAGAGACAAACAGTGAGGGACAGATAGAGGCAGAGAGAGGCAGAGAGAGACTAAGAGAGACTAAGAGAGACAGAGTGAGATGGAGAGAGACAGAGACAGACAGAGAGGGACAGAGAGAGGCAGAGTGAGGCAGTGTGAGACAAAGAGAGACAGAGAGAGGCAGGGAGAGACAGAGAGAGGCTGAGAGAGACAGAGAGAGAGACGGAGAGAGACCGAGAGAGGCGGAGAGAGACAGAGAGAGACAGAGAAAGAGAGAGAGAGGCAAGGAGAGACAGAGAGGGACAGAAAGAGACAGAGACGGAGAGAGACAGAAAGAGACATAGAGGGACAGAGAGAGGCAGAGAGTTAGAGAGAGGCAGAGAGAGAGACAGAGAGAGACGGAGAGAGACAGAGAGGGACAGAAAGAGACAGAGAGAGACAGAGACAAGTGAAGAGAAACAGCGAGAGATAGAGAGAGACAGAGAGTGACAGAGGGACACCGAGAAAGACAGAGAAAGTCAGAGAGGGACAGAGCGAGACAGAGATAGACAGAAAGAGACAGAGAGAGACAGATAGAGAGAGAGACAGATAGAGAGAGACGGAGAGAGGGAGAGAGAGACAGGAGGGTAGAGACAGAGACCGGGAGAGACAGAGAGAGACAGAGAGAAGTAGAGAGAAACAGGGAGAGATAGAGAGAGACAGAGAGGGACAGAGAGAGGCAGATAGAGAGAGACGGCGAGAGGGAGAGAGAGACAGAGAGAAACAGAGAGAGACAGAGGGAGACAGTGAGAGGCAAGGAGAGACAGAGAGGGATAGAAAGAGGCAGAGAGGGACAGGAAGAGACAGAGAGAGACAGAGAGAAGTAGAGAGGGACAGAGAGAGGCAGATAGAGAGAGACGGAGAGCGGCAGAAAGCTAATGATCAAGACAGACAGAGAGAGACGGAGAAAGACAGAGAGAGACAGAGAGAGACGGAGAGACAGAGAGAGACAGAGGGAGACAGAGAGAGGCAAGGGGAGACAGAGTGGGACAGAAAGAGGCAGAGAGGGACAGAAAAAGACAGAGAGAGACAGAGAGAAGTAGAGAGAGACAGAGAGAGGCAGATAGAGGCAGAGAGAGAGAAAGAGAGAGAGAAAGAGAGAAAGAGAGGCAGAGAGAGACAGAGAGAGACAGAGAGAGACAGAGAGAGACAGAGAAAAGTAGAGAGAAACAGCGAGAGATAGAGAGGGATAGAGAGGGACAGAGAGGGGCAGATAGAGAGAGACGGAGAGAGGGAGAGAGAGACAGAGAGAGACGGAGAGAGGCGGAATACAGAGAGAGACAGAGGGAGACAGAGAGAGGCAAGGAGAGACAGAGAGGGACAGAAAGAGACAGAGAGAGACAGAGAGGGACAGAAAGAGACAGAGAGAGACAGAGACAAGTAGAGAGAAACAGCGAGAGATAGAGAGAGACAGAGAGTGACAGAGAGACACCGAGAAAGACAGAGAAAGTCAGAGAGGGACAGAGAGAGACAGAGATAGACAGAAAGAGACAGAGAGAGACAGATGAAGAGAGAGACAGATAGAGAGAGACGGAGAGAGGGAGAGAGAGACAGGAGGGTAGAGACAGAGACCGGGAGAGACAGAGAGAGACAGAGAGAAGTAGAGAGAAACAGGGAGAGATAGAGAGAGACAGAGAGGGACAGAGAGAGGCAGATAGAGAGAGACGGCGAGAGGGAGAGAGAGGCAGAGAGTGACAGAGAGAGACAGAGGGAGACAGACAGAGACAGATAGAGACAAAGAGAGACAGAGAGAGACAGAGAGTTAGAGAGAGGCAGAGACAGACAGAGAGAGACAGAGAGAGGCAAGGAGAGACAGAGAGGGACAGAGACGGAGAGAGACAGAAAGAGACAGAGACGGAGAGAGACAGAGAGAGACGGAGAGAGCCAGAGAGAGACAGAGAGAGACGGAGAGAGGCGGAGAGAGACAGAGAGAGACAGAGGGAGACAGAGAGAGGCAAGGAGTGACAGAGAGGGACAGAAAGAGAGAGAGAGGGACAGAGAGAAGTAGAGAGGGACAGAGAGAGGCAGATAGAGAGAGACGGAGAGCGGCAGAAAGCTAATGATCAAGACAGACAGAGAGAGACGGAGAAAGACAGAGAGAGACAGAGAGAGACGGAGAGACAGAGAGAGACAGAGGGAGACAGAGAGAGGCAAGGGGAGACAGAGAGGGACAGAAAGAGGCAGAGAGGGACAGAAAGAGACAGAGAGAGACAGAGAGAAGTAGAGAGAGACAGAGAGAGGCAGATAGAGGGAGAGACAGATAGAGAGAGACGGAGAGAGGGAGAGAGAGACAGGAGGGTAGAGACAGAGACCGGGAGAAACAGAGAGAGACAGAGAGAAGTAGAGAGAAACAGGGAGAGATAGAGAGAGACAGAGAGGGACAGAGAGAGGCAGATAGAGAGAGACGGCGAGAGGGAGAGAGAGACAGAGAGAGACAGAGGGAGACAGAGAGTGGCAAGGAGAGAGTGAGAGGGACAGAAAGAGACAGAGAGAGACAGAGAGGGACAGAAAGAAACAGAGAGAGACAGAGACAAGTAGAGAGAAACAGCGAGAGATAGAGAGAGACAGAGAGTGACAGAGAGACACCGAGAAAGACAGAGAAAGTCAGAGAGGGACAGGGAGAGGCAAGGTGAGACAGAGAGGGACAGAAAGAGACAGAGACGGAGTGAGACAGAAAGAGACAGAGAGGGACGGAGAGAGGCAGATAGAGACAGAGAGAGGTAGAGAGAGACAGGGAGACAGAGACAGAGACCGGGAGAGACAGAGAGAGGCAGAGAGAGACAGAGTGAGATAGAGAGACCGAGAGAGACAGAGACAAACAGTAGGGGCAAATAGAGGCAGAGAGAGGCAGAGAGAGACTAAGAGAGACTAAGAGAGACAGAGTGAGATGGAGAGAGACAGAGACAGACAGAGAGGGACAGAGAGAGGCAGAGTGAGGCAGTGAGAGACAAAGAGAGACAGAGAGAGGCAGGGAGAGACAGAGAGAGGCTGAGAGAGACAGAGAGAGAGACGGAGAGAGACCGAGAGAGGCGGAGAGAGACAGAGAGAGACAGAGAAAGAGAGAGAGAGGCAAGGAGAGACAGAGAGGGACAGAAAGAGACAGAGACGGAGAGAGACAGAAAGAGACATAGAGGGACAGAAAGAGGCAGAGAGTTAGAGAGAGGCAGAGAGGGACAGAGAGAGACTGAGATAGACAGAAAGAGACAGAGAGAGACAGATAGAGAGAGAGACACATAGAGAGAGACGGAGAGAGGGAGAGAGAGACAGGAGGGTAGAGACAGAGACCGGGAGAAACAGAGAGAGACAGAGAGAAGTAGAGAGAAACAGGGAGAGATAGAGAGAGACAGAGAGGGACGGAGAGAGGCAGATAGAGAGAGACGGCGAGAGGGAGAGAGAGACAGAGAGAGACAGAGGGAGACAGAGAATGGCAAGGAGGGAGTGAGAGGGACAGAAAGAGAGAGAGAGGGACAGAGAGAAGTAGAGAGAAACAGCGAGAGATGGAGAGAGACAGAGAGTGACAGAGAGACACCGAGAAAGACAGAGAAAGTCAGAGAGGGACAGGGAGAGGCAAGGTGAGACAGAGAGGGACAGAAAGAGACAGAGACGGAGTGAGACAGAAAGAGACAGAGAGGGACGGAGAGAGGCAGGTAGAGACAGAGAGAGGTAGAGAGAGACAGGGAGACAGAGACAGAGACCGGGAGAGACAGAGAGAGGCAGAGAGAGACAGAGTGAGATAGAGAGACCGAGAGAGACAGAGACAAACAGTAGGGGCAGATAGAGGCAGAGAGAGGCTGAGAGAGACAGAGAGAGCGACGGAGAGAGACCGAGAGAGGCGGAGAGAGACAGAGAAAGAGAGAGAGAGGCAAGGAGAGACAGAGAGGGACAGAAAGAGACAGAGACGGAGAGAGACAGAAAGAGACATAGAGGGACAGAGAGAGGCAGAGAGTTAGAGAGAGGCAGAGAGAGAGACAGAGAGAGACGGAGAGAGACAGAGAGGGACAGAAAGAGACAGAGAGAGACAGAGACAAGTGAAGAGAAACAGCGAGAGATAGAGAGAGACAGAGAGTGACAGAGGGACACCGAGAAAGACAGAGAAAGTCAGAGAGGGACAGAGCGAGACAGAGATAGACAGAAAGAGACAGAGAGAGACAGATAGAGAGAGAGACAGTTAGAGAGAGACGGAGAGAGGGAGAGAGAGACAGGAGGGTAGAGACAGAGACCGGGAGAGACAGAGAGAGACAGAGAGAAGTAGAGAGAAACAGGGAGAGATAGAGAGAGACAGAGAGGGACAGAGAGAGGCAGATAGAGAGAGACGGCGAGAGGGAGAGAGAGACAGAGAGAGACAGAGAGAGACAGAGGGAGACAGAGAGAGGCAAGGAGAGACAGAGAGGGATAGAAAGAGGCAGAGAGGGACAGGAAGAGACAGAGAGAGACAGAGAGAAGTAGAGAGGGACAGAGAGAGGCAGATAGAGAGAGACGGAGAGCGGCAGAAAGCTAATGATCAAGACAGACAGAGAGAGACGGAGAAAGACAGAGAGAGACAGAGAGAGACGGAGAGACAGAGAGAGACAGAGGGAGACAGAGAGAGGCAAGGGGAGACAGAGTGGGACAGAAAGAGGCAGAGAGGGACAGAAAGAGACAGAGAGAGACAGAGAGAAGTAGAGAGAGACAGAGAGAGGCAGATAGAGGGAGAGAGAGGCAGAGAGAGAGAAAGAGAGAGAGAAAGAGAGAAAGAGAGGCAGAGAGAGACAGAGAGAGACAGAGAGAGACAGAGAAAAGTAGAGAGAAACAGCGAGAGATAGAGAGAGATAGAGAGGGACAGAGAGGGGCAGATAGAGAGAGACGGAGAGAGGGAGAGAGAGACAGAGAGAGACGGAGAGAGGCGGAATACAGAGAGAGACAGAGGGAGACAGAGAGAGGCAAGGAGAGACAGAGAGGGACAGAAAGAGACAGAGAGAGACAGAGACAAGTAGAGAGAAACAGCGAGAGATAGAGAGAGACAGAGAGTGACAGAGAGACACCGAGAAAGACAGAGAAAGTCAGAGAGGGACAGAGAGAGACAGAGATAGACAGAAAGAGACAGAGAGAGACAGATGAAGAGAGAGACAGATAGAGAGAGACGGAGAGAGGGAGAGAGAGACAGGAGGGTAGAGACAGAGACCGGGAGAGACAGAGAGAGACAGAGAGAAGTAGAGAGAAACAGGGAGAGATAGAGACAGACAGAGAGGGACAGAGAGGCAGATAGAGAGAGACGGCGAGAGGGAGAGAGAGGCAGAGAGTGACAGAGAGAGACAGAGGGAGACAGAGAGAGACAGATAGAGACAAAGAGAGACAGAGAGAGACAGAGAGTTAGAGAGAGGCAGAGACAGACAGAGAGAGACAGAGAGAGGCAAGGAGAGACAGAGAGGGACAGAGACGGAGAGAGACAGAAAGAGACAGAGACGGAGAGAGACAGAGAGAGACGGAGAGAGCCAGAGAGAGACAGAGAGAGACGGAGAGAGGCGGAGAGAGACAGAGAGAGACAGAGGGAGACAGAGCGAGGCAAGGAGTGACAGAGAGGGACAGAAAGAGAGAGAGAGGGACAGAGAGAAGTAGAGAGAAACAGCGAGAGATGGAGAGAGACAGAGAGTGACAGAGAGACACCGAGAAAGACAGAGAAAGTCCGAGCGGGACAGAGAGGGACAGAGAGAGGCAGATAGACAGAGACGGAGACAGACAGAGAGAGAGAGAGAGAGACGGAGAGAGACCGAGAGAGGCGGAGAGAGACAAAGAGAGACAGAGACAGAGAGAGAGAGGCAAGGAGAGACAGAGAGGGACAGAAAGAGACAGAGACGGAGAGAGACAGAAAGAGACATCGAGGGACAGAGAGAGGCAGATAGAGAGAGAAGGAGACAGACAGAGAGAGAGACGGAGAGAGACCGAGAGAGGCGGAGAGAGACAGAGAGAGACAGAGACAGAGAGAGAGAGACAGAGTGTGACAGAGAGAGACAGAGAAACAAAGAGAGCCAGAGAGAACGGAGAGCGGCAGAAAGCTAATGATCAAGACAGACAGAGAGAGACGGAGAGAGACAGAGAGAGACAGAGAGAGACCGAGAGAGGCGGAGAGAGACAGAGAGAGACGGAGAGCGGCAGAAAGCTAATGATCAAGACAGACAGAGAGAGACGAAGAGAGACAGAGAGAGGCAGAGAGAGACGGAGAGAGGTGGAGAGAGACAGAGAGAGGCAGGGAGAGACAGAGAGAGGCTGAAAGAGACAGAGAGAGAGACGGAGAGAGACCGAGAGAGGCGGAGAGAGACAGAGAGAGACAGAGAAAGAGAGAGAGAGGCAAGGAGAGACAGAGAGGGACAGAAAGAGACAGAGACGGAGAGAGACAGAAAGAGACATAGAGGGACAGAGAGAGGCAGAGAGTTAGAGAGAGGCAGAGAGAGAGACAGAGAGAGACGGAGAGAGACAGAGAGGGACAGAAAGAGACAGAGAGAGACAGAGACAAGTGAAGAGAAACAGCGAGAGATAGAGAGAGACAGAGAGTGACAGAGGGACACCGAGAAAGACAGAGAAAGTCAGAGAGGGACAGAGCGAGACAGAGATAGACAGAAAGAGACAGAGAGAGACAGATAGAGAGAGAGACAGATAGAGAGAGACGGAGAGAGGGAGAGAGAGACAGGAGGGTAGAGACAGAGACCGGGAGAGACAGAGAGAGACAGAGAGAAGTAGAGAGAAACAGGGAGAGATAGAGAGAGACAGAGAGGGACAGAGAGAGGCAGATAGAGAGAGACGGCGAGAGGGAGAGAGAGACAGAGAGAGACAGAGAGAGACAGAGGGAGACAGAGAGAGGCAAGGAGAGACAGAGAGGGATAGAAAGAGGCAGAGAGGGACAGGAAGAGACAGAGAGAGACAGAGAGAAGTAGAGAGGGACAGAGAGAGGCAGATAGAGAGAGACGGAGAGCGGCAGAAAGCTAATGATCAAGACAGACAGAGAGAGACGGAGAAAGACAGAGAGAGACAGAGAGAGACGGAGAGACAGAGAGAGACAGAGGGAGACAGAGAGAGGCAAGGGGAGACAGAGTGGGACAGAAAGAGGCAGAGAGGGACAGAAAGAGACAGAGAGAGACAGAGAGAAGTAGAGAGAGACAGAGAGAGGCAGATAGAGGCAGAGAGAGAGAAAGAGAGAGAGAAAGAGAGAAAGAGAGGCAGAGAGAGACAGAGAGAGACAGAGAGAGACAGAGAGAGACAGAGAAAAGTAGAGAGAAACAGCGAGAGATAGAGAGGGATAGAGAGGGACAGAGAGGGGCAGATAGAGAGAGACGGAGAGAGGGAGAGAGAGACAGAGAGAGACGGAGAGAGGCGGAATACAGAGAGAGACAGAGGGAGACAGAGAGAGGCAAGGAGAGACAGAGAGGGACAGAAAGAGACAGAGAGAGACAGAGAGGGACAGAAAGAGACAGAGAGAGACAGAGACAAGTAGAGAGAAACAGCGAGAGATAGACAGAGACAGAGTGACAGAGAGACACCGAGAAAGACAGAGAAAGTCAGAGAGGGACAGAGAGAGACAGAGATAGACAGAAAGAGACAGAGAGAGACAGATGAAGAGAGAGACAGATAGAGAGAGACGGAGAGAGGGAGAGAGAGACTGGAGGGTAGAGACAGAGACCGGGAGAGACAGAGAGAGACAGAGAGAAGTAGAGAGAAACAGGGAGAGATAGAGAGAGACAGAGAGGGACAGAGAGAGGCAGATAGAGAGAGACGGCGAGAGGGAGAGAGAGGCAGAGAGTGACAGAGAGAGACAGAGGGAGACAGACAGAGACAGATAGAGACAAAGAGAGACAGAGAGAGACAGAGAGTTAGAGAGAGGCAGAGACAGACAGAGAGAGACAGAGAGAGGCAAGGAGAGACAGAGAGGGACAGAGACGGAGAGAGACAGAAAGAGACAGAGACGGAGAGAGACAGAGAGAGACGGAGAGAGCCAGAGAGAGACAGAGAGAGACGGAGAGAGGCGGAGAGAGACAGAGAGAGACAGAGGGAGACAGAGAGAGGCAAGGAGTGACAGAGAGGGACAGAAAGAGAGAGAGAGGGACAGAGAGAAGTAGAGAGGGACAGAGAGAGGCAGATAGAGAGAGACGGAGAGCGGCAGAAAGCTAATGATCAAGACAGACAGAGAGAGACGGAGAAAGACAGAGAGAGACAGAGAGAGACGGAGAGACAGAGAGAGACAGAGGGAGACAGAGAGAGGCAAGGGGAGACAGAGAGGGACAGAAAGAGGCAGAGAGGGACAGAAAGAGACAGAGAGAGACAGAGAGAAGTAGAGAGAGACAGAGAGAGGCAGATAGAGGGAGAGACAGATAGAGAGAGACGGAGAGAGGGAGAGAGAGACAGGAGGGTAGAGACAGAGACCGGGAGAAACAGAGAGAGACAGAGAGAAGTAGAGAGAAACAGGGAGAGATAGAGAGAGACAGAGAGGGACAGAGAGAGGCAGATAGAGAGAGACGGCGAGAGGGAGAGAGAGACAGAGAGAGACAGAGGGAGACAGAGAGTGGCAAGGAGAGAGTGAGAGGGACAGAAAGAGACAGAGAGAGACAGAGAGGGACAGAAAGAAACAGAGAGAGACAGAGACAAGTAGAGAGAAACAGCGAGAGATAGAGAGAGACAGAGAGTGACAGAGAGACACCGAGAAAGACAGAGAAAGTCAGAGAGGGACAGGGAGAGGCAAGGTGAGACAGAGAGGGACAGAAAGAGACAGAGACGGAGTGAGACAGAAAGAGACAGAGAGGGACGGAGAGAGGCAGATAGAGACAGAGAGAGGTAGAGAGAGACAGGGAGACAGAGACAGAGACCGGGAGAGACAGAGAGAGGCAGAGAGAGACAGAGTGAGATAGAGAGACCGAGAGAGACAGAGACAAACAGTAGGGGCAGATAGAGGCAGAGAGAGGCAGAGAGAGACTAAGAGAGACTAAGAGAGACAGAGTGAGATGGAGAGAGACAGAGACAGACAGAGAGGGACAGAGAGAGGCAGAGTGAGGCAGTGAGAGACAAAGAGAGACAGAGAGAGGCAGGGAGAGACAGAGAGAGGCTGAGAGAGACAGAGAGAGAGACGGAGAGAGACCGAGAGAGGCGGAGAGAGACAGAGAGAGACAGAGAAAGAGAGAGAGAGGCAAGGAGAGACAGAGAGGGACAGAAAGAGACAGAGACGGAGAGAGACAGAAAGAGACATAGAGGGACAGAAAGAGGCAGAGAGTTAGAGAGAGGCAGAGAGGGACAGAGAGAGACTGAGATAGACAGAAAGAGACAGAGAGAGACAGATAGAGAGAGAGACACATAGAGAGAGACGGAGAGAGGGAGAGAGAGACAGGAGGGTAGAGACAGAGACCGGGAGAAACAGAGAGAGACAGAGAGAAGTAGAGAGAAACAGGGAGAGATAGAGAGAGACAGAGAGGGACAGAGAGAGGCAGATAGAGAGAGACGGCGAGAGGGAGAGAGAGACAGAGAGAGACAGAGGGAGACAGAGAATGGCAAGGAGAGAGTGAGAGGGACAGAAAGAGACAGAGAGAGACAGAGAGGGACAGAAAGAAACAGAGAGAGACAGAGACAAGTAGAGAGAAACAGCGAGAGATAGAGAGAGACAGAGAGTGACAGAGAGACACCGAGAAAGACAGAGAAAGTCAGAGAGGGACAGGGAGAGGCAAGGTGAGACAGAGAGGGACAGAAAGAGACAGAGACGGAGTGAGACAGAAAGAGACAGAGAGGGACGGAGAGAGGCAGATAGAGACAGAGAGAGGTAGAGAGAGACAGGGAGACAGAGACAGAGACCGGGAGAGACAGAGAGAGGCAGAGAGAGACAGAGTGAGATAGAGAGACCGAGAGAGACAGAGACAAACAGTAGGGGCAGATAGAGGCAGAGAGAGGCTGAGAGAGACAGAGAGAGCGACGGAGAGAGACCGAGAGAGGCGGAGAGAGACAGAGAGAGACAGAGAAAGAGAGAGAGAGGCAAGGAGAGACAGAGAGGGACAGAAAGAGACAGAGACGGAGAGAGGGAGAGAGAGACAGGAGGGTAGAGACAGAGACCGGGAGAGACAGAGAGAGACAGAGAGAAGTAGAGAGAAACAGGGAGAGATAGAGAGAGACAGAGAGGGACAGAGAGAGGCAGATAGAGAGAGACGGCGAGAGGGAGAGAGAGGGAGAGAGAGACAGAGAGAGACAGAGGGAGACAGAGAGAGGCAAGGAGAGACAGAGAGGGACAGAAAGAGGCAGAGAGGGACAGGAAGAGACAGAGAGAGACAGAGAGAAGTAGAGAGGGACAGAGAGAGGCAGATAGAGAGAGACGGAGAGCGGCAGAAAGCTAATGATCAAGACAGACAGAGAGAGACGGAGAAAGACAGAGAGAGACAGAGAGAGACGGAGAGACAGAGAGAGACAGAGGGAGACAGAGAGAGGCAAGGGGAGACAGAGAGGGACAGAAAGAGGCAGAGAGGGACAGAAAGAGACAGAGAGAGACAGAGAGAAGTAGAGAGAGACAGAGAGAGGCAGATGGAGGGAGAGAGAGGCAGAGAGAGAGAAAGAGAGAGAGAAAGAGAGAAAGAGAGGCAGAGAGAGACAGAGAGAGACAGAGAGAGACAGAGAAAAGTAGAGAGAAACAGCGAGAGATAGAGAGAGATAGAGAGCGACAGAGAGGGGCAGATAGAGAGAGACGGAGAGAGGGAGAGAGAGACAGAGAGAGACGGAGAGAGGCGGAATACAGAGAGAGACAGAGGGAGACAGAGAGAGGCAAGGAGAGACAGAGAGGGACAGAAAGAGAGAGAGAGAGACAGAGAGAAGTAGAGAGAAACAGTGAGAGATGGAGGGAGACAGAGAGTGACAGAGAGACACCGAGGAAGACAGAGAAAGACAGAAAAAGTCAGAGCGGGACAGAGAGGGACAGAGAGAGGCAGATAGACAGAGACGGAGACAGACAGAGAGAGAGAGAGACAGAGAGAGACGGAGAGAGACAGAGAGAGACAGAGAGAGACGGAGAGAGACAGAGAGAGACAGAGAGAGACGGAGAGAGGCGGAGCGAGACAGAGACAGAGGGAGACAGAGAGAGGCAGAGAGAGGCACAGAGAGAGACAGAGAGAGGCAGAGAGAGACGGAGAGAGGCGGAGAGAGGCAGAGGGTAAGAGAGAGGCAGAAAGAGACAGAGAGAGACGGAGAAGGACAGAGAGAGACGGAGAGAGGCGGAGAGAGACAGAGAGAGATAGGGAGAGGCAAGGAGAGACAGAGAGTGACAGAGAGACACCGAGAAATACAGAGAAAGTCAGAGAGGGACAGGGAGAGGCAGAGAGGCAGAGGGCTAGAGAGAGACAGAGAGAGATAGAGAAACAAAGAGAGCCAGAGAGAACGGAGAGCGGCAGAAAGCTAATGATCAAGACAGACAGAGAGAGACGGAGAGAGACAGAGAGAGGCAGAGAGAGACGGAGAGAGGTGGAGAGAGACAGAGAGAGACAGAGGGAGACAGAGAGTGGCAAGGAGAGAGTGAGAGGGACAGAAAGAGACAGAGAGAGACAGAGAGGGACAGAAAGAAACAGAGAGAGACAGAGACAAGTAGAGAGAAACAGCGAGAGATAGAGAGAGACAGAGAGTGACAGAGAGACACCGAGAAAGACAGAGAAAGTCAGAGAGGGACAGGGAGAGGCAAGGAGAGACAGAGAGGGACAGAAAGAGACAGAGACGGAGTGAGACAGAAAGAGACAGAGAGGGACGGAGAGAGGCAGATAGAGACAGAGAGAGGTAGAGAGAGACAGGGAGACAGAGACAGAGACCGGGCGAAACAGAGAGAGGCAGAGAGAGACAGAGTGAGATAGAGAGACCGAGAGAGACAGAGACAAACAGTGAGGGACAGATAGAGGCAGAGAGAGGCAGAGAGAGACTAAGAGAGACTAAGAGAGACAGAGTGAGATGGAGAGAGACAGAGACAGACAGAGAGGGACAGAGAGAGGCAGAGTGAGGCAGTGAGAGACAAAGAGAGACAGAGAGAGGCAGGGAGAGACAGAGAGAGGCTGAGAGAGACAGAGAGAGAGACGGAGAGAGACCGAGAGAGGCGGAGAGAGACAGAGAGAGACAGAGAAAGAGAGAGAGAGGCAAGGAGAGACAGAGAGGGACAGAAAGAGACAGAGACGGAGAGAGACAGAAAGAGACATAGAGGGACAGAGAGAGGCAGAGAGTTAGAGAGAGGCAGAGAGAGAGACAGAGAGAGACGGAGAGAGACAGAGAGGGACAGAAAGAGAAAGAGACAAGTGAAGAGAAACAGCGAGAGATAGAGAGAGACAGAGAGTGACAGAGGGACACCGAGAAAGACAGAGAAAGTCAGAGAGGGACAGAGCGAGACAGAGATAGACAGAAAGAGACAGAGAGAGACAGATAGAGAGAGAGACAGATAGAGAGAGACGGAGAGAGGGAGAGAGAGACAGGAGGGTAGAGACAGAGACCGGGAGAGACAGAGAGAGACAGAGAGAAGTAGAGAGAAACAGGGAGAGATAGAGAGAGACAGAGAGGGACAGAGAGAGGCAGATAGAGAGAGACGGCGAGAGGGAGAGAGAGGGAGAGAGAGACAGAGAGAGACAGAGGGAGACAGAGAGAGGCCAGGAGAGACAGAGAGGGACAGAAAGAGGCAGAGAGGGACAGGAAGAGACAGAGAGAGACAGAGAGAAGTAGAGAGGGACAGAGAGAGGCAGATAGAGAGAGACGGAGAGCGGCAGAAAGCTAATGATCAAGACAGACAGAGAGAGACGGAGAAAGACAGAGAGAGACAGAGAGAGACGGAGAGACAGAGAGAGACAGAGGGAGACAGAGAGAGGCAAGGGGAGACAGAGAGGGACAGAAAGAGGCAGAGAGGGACAGAAAGAGACAGAGAGAGACAGAGAGAAGTAGAGAGAGACAGAGAGAGGCAGATGGAGGGAGAGAGAGGCAGAGAGAGAGAAAGAGAGAGAGAAAGAGAGAAAGAGAGGCAGAGAGAGACAGAGAGAGACAGAGAGAGACAGAGAAAAGTAGAGAGAAACAGCGAGAGATAGAGAGAGATAGAGAGCGACAGAGAGGGGCAGATAGAGAGAGACGGAGAGAGGGAGAGAGAGACAGAGAGAGACGGAGAGAGGCGGAATACAGAGAGAGACAGAGGGAGACAGAGAGAGGCAAGGAGAGACAGAGAGGGACAGAAAGAGAGAGAGAGAGACAGAGAGAAGTAGAGAGAAACAGTGAGAGATGGAGGGAGACAGAGAGTGACAGAGAGACACCGAGGAAGACAGAGAAAGACAGAAAAAGTCAGAGCGGGACAGAGAGGGACAGAGAGAGGCAGATAGACAGAGACGGAGACAGACAGAGAGAGAGAGAGACAGAGAGAGACGGAGAGAGACAGAGAGAGACAGAGAGAGACGGAGAGAGACAGAGAGAGACAGAGAGAGACGGAGAGAGGCGGAGCGAGACAGAGACAGAGGGAGACAGAGAGAGGCAGAGAGAGGCACAGAGAGAGACAGAGAGAGGCAGAGAGAGACGGAGAGAGGCGGAGAGAGGCAGAGGGTAAGAGAGAGGCAGAAAGAGACAGAGAGAGACGGAGAAGGACAGAGAGAGACGGAGAGAGGCGGAGAGAGACAGAGAGAGATAGGGAGAGGCAAGGAGAGACAGAGAGTGACAGAGAGACACCGAGAAATACAGAGAAAGTCAGAGAGGGACAGGGAGAGGCAGAGAGGCAGAGGGCTAGAGAGAGACAGAGAGAGATAGAGAAACAAAGAGAGCCAGAGAGAACGGAGAGCGGCAGAAAGCTAATGATCAAGACAGACAGAGAGAGACGGAGAGAGACAGAGAGAGGCAGAGAGAGACGGAGAGAGGTGGAGAGAGACAGAGAGAGACAGAGGGAGACAGAGAGTGGCAAGGAGAGAGTGAGAGGGACAGAAAGAGACAGAGAGAGACAGAGAGGGACAGAAAGAAACAGAGAGAGACAGAGACAAGTAGAGAGAAACAGCGAGAGATAGAGAGAGACAGAGAGTGACAGAGAGACACCGAGAAAGACAGAGAAAGTCAGAGAGGGACAGGGAGAGGCAAGGAGAGACAGAGAGGGACAGAAAGAGACAGAGACGGAGTGAGACAGAAAGAGACAGAGAGGGACGGAGAGAGGCAGATAGAGACAGAGAGAGGTAGAGAGAGACAGGGAGACAGAGACAGAGACCGGGCGAAACAGAGAGAGGCAGAGAGAGACAGAGTGAGATAGAGAGACCGAGAGAGACAGAGACAAACAGTGAGGGACAGATAGAGGCAGAGAGAGGCAGAGAGAGACTAAGAGAGACTAAGAGAGACAGAGTGAGATGGAGAGAGACAGAGACAGACAGAGAGGGACAGAGAGAGGCAGAGTGAGGCAGTGAGAGACAAAGAGAGACAGAGAGAGGCAGGGAGAGACAGAGAGAGGCTGAGAGAGACAGAGAGAGAGACGGAGAGAGACCGAGAGAGGCGGAGAGAGACAGAGAGAGACAGAGAAAGAGAGAGAGAGGCAAGGAGAGACAGAGAGGGACAGAAAGAGACAGAGACGGAGAGAGACAGAAAGAGACATAGAGGGACAGAGAGAGGCAGAGAGTTAGAGAGAGGCAGAGAGAGAGACAGAGAGAGACGGAGAGAGACAGAGAGGGACAGAAAGAGAAAGAGACAAGTGAAGAGAAACAGCGAGAGATAGAGAGAGACAGAGAGTGACAGAGGGACACCGAGAAAGACAGAGAAAGTCAGAGAGGGACAGAGCGAGACAGAGATAGACAGAAAGAGACAGAGAGAGACAGATAGAGAGAGAGACAGATAGAGAGAGACGGAGAGAGGGAGAGAGACACAGGAGGGTAGAGACAGAGACCGGGAGAGACAGAGAGAGACAGAGAGAAGTAGAGAGAAACAGGGAGAGATAGAGAGAGACAGAGAGGGACAGAGAGAGGCAGATAGAGAGAGACGGCGAGAGGGAGAGAGAGGGAGAGAGAGACAGAGAGAGACAGAGGGAGACAGAGAGAGGCCAGGAGAGACAGAGAGGGACAGAAAGAGGCAGAGAGGGACAGGAAGAGACAGAGAGAGACAGAGAGAAGTAGAGAGGGACAGAGAGAGGCAGATAGAGAGAGACGGAGAGCGGCAGAAAGCTAATGATCAAGACAGACAGAGAGAGACGGAGAAAGACAGAGAGAGACAGAGAGAGACGGAGAGACAGAGAGAGACAGAGGGAGACAGAGAGAGGCAAGGGGAGACAGAGAGGGACAGAAAGAGGCAGAGAGGGACAGAAAGAGACAGAGAGAGACAGAGAGAAGTAGAGAGAGACAGAGAGAGGCAGATGGAGGGAGAGAGAGGCAGAGAGAGAGAAAGAGAGAGAGAAAGAGAGAAAGAGAGGCAGAGAGAGACAGAGAGAGACAGAGAGAGACAGAGAAAAGTAGAGAGAAACAGCGAGAGATAGAGAGAGATAGAGAGGGACAGAGAGGGGCAGATAGAGAGAGACGGAGAGAGGGAGAGAGAGACAGAGAGAGACGGAGAGAGGCGGAATACAGAGAGAGACAGAGGGAGACAGAGAGAGGCAAGGAGAGACAGAGAGGGACAGAAAGAGAGAGAGAGAGACAGAGAGAAGTAGAGAGAAACAGTGAGAGATGGAGGAAGACAGAGAGTGACAGAGAGACACCGAGGAAGACAGAGAAAGACAGAAAAAGTCAGAGCGGGACAGAGAGGGACAGAGAGAGGCAGATAGACAGAGACGGAGACAGACAGAGAGAGAGAGAGACAGAGAGAGACGGAGAGAGACAGAGAGAGACAGAGAGAGACGGAGAGAGACAGAGAGAGACAGAGAGAGACGGAGAGAGGCGGAGCGAGACAGAGACAGAGGGAGACAGAGAGAGGCAGAGAGAGGCACAGAGAGAGACAGAGAGAGGCAGAGAGAGACGGAGAGAGGCGGAGAGAGGCAGAGAGTTAGAGAGAGGCAGAGAGAGACAGAGAGAGACGGAGAGGGACAGAGAGAGACGGAGAGAGGCGGAGAGAGACAGAGAGAGATAGGGAGAGGCAAGGAGAGACAGAGAGTGACAGAGAGACACCGAGAAAGACAGAGAAAGTCAGAGAAGGCCAGAGAGAGGTGGAGAGAGAGACAGAACGAGACAGAGAGAAACGGAGAGAGGAAGAAATCGATAGAGAAAAAAAAGAGCCAGAGAGGCACAGAGAGAGACAGAGAGAGGCAGAGGGTTAGAGAGAGGCAGAGAGAGACGGAGAGAGACAGAGAGAGACAGAGAGAGACAGAGAGAGACAGAGAGAGACAGAGGGAGACTGAGAGAGGCAAGGAGAGACAGAGAGGGAGAGAAGAGACAGAGAAGGAGAGAGACAGAAAGAGACAGAGAGGGACAGAGGGAGGCAGATAGAGACAGAGAGAGGTAGAGAGAGACAGGGAGACAGAGACAGAGACCGGGAGAGACAGAGAGAGGCAGAGAGAGACAGAGTGAGATAGAGAGACCGAGAGAGAGAGAGACAGACAGTGAGGGACAGAGAGAGGCAGAGAGAGACTAAGAGAGACTAAGAGAGAATGAGTGAGATGGAGAGAGACAGAGACAGACAGAGAGGGACAGAGAGAGGCAGAGTGAGGCAGTGAGAGACAAAGAGAGACAGAGAGAGACGGAGAGAGGCTGAGAGAGACAGAGAGAGAGACGGAGAGAGACCGAGAGAGGCGGAGAGAGACAGAGAGAGACAGAGACAGAGAGGCAAGGAGAGACAGAGAGGGACAGAAAGAGACAGAGTGAGACAGAGACAAGTAGAGAGAAACAGCGAGAGATAGAGAGAGACAGAGAGTGACAGAGAGACACCGAGAAAGACAGAGCAAGTCAGAGAGGGACAGGGAGAGGCAAGGAGAGACAGAGACAGACAGAGAGAGATACAGACACAAAGAGAGCAAGAGAGGAACGGAGAAAGGGAGAGAGAGATGGAGAAACAACCAGAGCCAGAGAGAGACAGAGAGAAGCAGAGAGATACAGCGAGAGGTAGAGGGAGAGAGGGCGTGACAGAGAGACACCGAGAAAGACAGAGAAAGTCAGAGAGGGACAGGGAGAGACAGAGAGAGATAGAGACAGACAGAGCGGGACAGAGAGAGGCAGAGAGAGACGAAGAGAGACAGAGAGAGACAGAGAGAGAGAGAGACGGAGGGAGACAGAGAGAGACAGAGAGGGGCAGAAAGAGGGAGAGACAGAGTGAAATAGAGAGAAACAGCGAGAGATAGAGGGAGACACAGAGTGACAGAGAGACACCGAGAAAGACAGAGAAAGTCAGAAAAGGCCAGCGAGAGGTAGAGAGAGGTGGAGAGAGAGATAGAACGAGACAGAGAGAAACGGAGAGAGGAAGAAAGTGATAGAGAAATAAAGAGAGCCAGAGAGAGGCAGAGAGTTAGAGAGAGGCAGAGAGAGACAGAGAGAGACAGAGAAAGTCAGAGCGGGACAGAGAGGGACAGAGAGAGGCAGATAGACAGAGACGGAGACAGAGAGAGAGAGAGAGACAGAGAGAGACAGAGAGAGACAGAGAGAGAGACAGAGAGAGACGGAGTGAGGCGGAGAGAGACAGAGAGAGAGACATAGAGAGACAGAGGGAGACAGAGAGGCAAGGAGAGACAGAGAGGGACAGAAAGAGAGAGAGAGAGACAGAGAGAAGTAGAGAGAAACAGCGAGAGGGAGAGAGAGACAGAGAGAGATAGAGAAACAAAGAGAGCCAGAGAGAACGGAGAGCGGCAGAAAGCTAATGATCAAGACAGACAGAGAGAGACGGAGAGAGACAGAGAGAGGCAGAGAGAGACGGAGAGAGGTGGAGAGAGACAGAGAGAGACAGAGGGAGACAGAGAGTGGCAAGGAGAGAGTGAGAGGGACAGAGAGAGACAGAGAGAGACAGAGAGGGACAGAAAGAGACAGAGAGAGACAGAGACAAGTAGAGAGAAACAGCGAGAGATGGAGAGAGACAGAGAGTGACAGAGAGACACCGAGAAAGACAGAGAAAGTCAGAGAGGGACAGGGAGAGGCAAGGAGAGACAGAGAGGGACAGAAAGAGACAGAGACGGAGTGAGACAGAAAGAGACAGAGAGGGACGGAGAGAGGCAGATAGAGACAGAGAGAGGTAGAGAGAGACAGGGAGACAGAGACAGAGACCGGGAGAGACAGAGAGAGACAGAGAGAGGCAGAGAGAGACAGAGTGAGATAGAGAGACCGAGAGAGACAGAGACAGACAGTGAGGGACAGATAGAGGCAGAGAGAGGCAGAGAGAGACAGAGAGAGACAGAGAGAGACAGAGTGAGATGGAGAGAGACAGAGACAGACAGAGAGGGACAGAGAGAGGCAGAGTGAGGCAGTGAGAGACAAAGAGA
The DNA here is from genome assembly GCF_034640455.1 of Diachasmimorpha longicaudata. Classification (NCBI taxonomy): domain Eukaryota; kingdom Metazoa; phylum Arthropoda; class Insecta; order Hymenoptera; family Braconidae; genus Diachasmimorpha; species Diachasmimorpha longicaudata. The sequence continues at coordinate 185,629 of NW_026973914.1, read as the reverse complement.
GACAGAGAGAGGCAGGGAGAGACAGAGAGAGGCTGAGAGAGACAGAGAGAGAGACGGAGAGAGACCGAGAGAGGCGGAGAGAGACAGAGAGAGACAGAGAAAGAGAGAGAGAGGCAAGGAGAGACAGAGAGGGACAGAAAGAGACAGAGACGGAGAGAGACAGAAAGAGACATAGAGGGACAGAAAGAGGCAGAGAGCTAGAGAGAGGCAGAGAGGGACAGAGAGAGACTGAGATAGACAGAAAGAGACAGAGAGAGACAGATAGAGAGAGAGACACATAGAGAGAGACGGAGAGAGGGAGAGAGAGACAGGAGGGTAGAGACAGAGACCGGGAGAAACAGAGAGAGACAGAGAGAAGTAGAGAGAAACAGGGAGAGATAGAGAGAGACAGAGAGGGACAGAGAGAGGCAGATAGAGAGAGACGGCGAGAGGGAGAGAGAGACAGAGAGAGACAGAGGGAGACAGAGAATGGCAAGGAGAGAGTGAGAGGGACAGAAAGAGACAGAGAGAGACAGAGAGGGACAGAAAGAAACAGAGAGAGACAGAGACAAGTAGAGAGAAACAGCGAGAGATAGAGAGAGACAGAGAGTGACAGAGAGACACCGAGAAAGACAGAGAAAGTCAGAGAGGGACAGGGAGAGGCAAGGTGAGACAGAGAGGGACAGAAAGAGACAGAGACGGAGTGAGACAGAAAGAGACAGAGAGGGACGGAGAGAGGCAGATAGAGACAGAGAGAGGTAGAGAGAGACAGGGAGACAGAGACAGAGACCGGGAGAGACAGAGAGAGGCAGAGAGAGACAGAGTGAGATAGAGAGACCGAGAGAGACAGAGACAAACAGTAGGGGCAGATAGAGGCAGAGAGAGGCTGAGAGAGACAGAGAGAGAGAGACGGAGAGAGACCGAGAGAGGCGGAGAGAGACAGAGAGAGACAGAGAAAGAGAGAGAGAGGCAAGGAGAGACAGAGAGGGACAGAAAGAGACCGAGACGGAGAGAGGGAGAGAGAGACAGGAGGGTAGAGACAGAGACCGGGAGAGACAGAGAGAGACAGAGAGAAGTAGAGAGAAACAGGGAGAGATAGAGAGAGACAGAGAGGGACAGAGAGAGGCAGATAGAGAGAGACGGCGAGAGGGAGAGAGAGGGAGAGAGAGACAGAGAGAGACAGAGGGAGACAGAGAGAGGCAAGGAGAGACAGAGAGGGACAGAAAGAGGCAGAGAGGGACAGGAAGAGACAGAGAGAGACAGAGAGAAGTAGAGAGGGACAGAGAGAGGCAGATAGAGAGAGACGGAGAGCGGCAGAAAGCTAATGATCAAGACAGACAGAGAGAGACGGAGAAAGACAGAGAGAGACAGAGAGAGACGGAGAGACAGAGAGAGACAGAGGGAGACAGAGAGAGGCAAGGGGAGACAGAGAGGGACAGAAAGAGGCAGAGAGGGACAGAAAGAGACAGAGAGAGACAGAGAGAAGTAGAGAGAGACAGAGAGAGGCAGATGGAGGGAGAGAGAGGCAGAGAGAGAGAAAGAGAGAGAGAAAGAGAGAAAGAGAGGCAGAGAGAGACAGAGAGAGACAGAGAGAGACAGAGAAAAGTAGAGAGAAACAGCGAGAGATAGAGAGAGATAGAGAGCGACAGAGAGGGGCAGATAGAGAGAGACGGAGAGAGGGAGAGAGAGACAGAGAGAGACGGAGAGAGGCGGAATACAGAGAGAGACAGAGGGAGACAGAGAGAGGCAAGGAGAGACAGAGAGGGACCGAAAGAGAGAGAGAGAGACAGAGAGAAGTAGAGAGAAACAGTGAGAGATGGAGGGAGACAGAGAGTGACAGAGAGACACCGAGGAAGACAGAGAAAGACAGAAAAAGTCAGAGCGGGACAGAGAGGGACAGAGAGAGGCAGATAGACAGAGACGGAGACAGAGAGAGAGAGAGAGACAGAGAGAGACGGAGAGAGACAGAGAGAGAGACAGAGAGAGACGGAGTGAGGCGGAGAGAGACAGAGAGAGAGACATAGAGAGACAGAGGGAGACAGAGAGGCAAGGAGAGACAGAGAGGGACAGAAAGAGACAGAGAGAGACAGAGAGAAGTAGAGAGAGACAGAGAGAGGCAGATAGAGGGAGAGACAGATAGAGAGAGACGGAGAGAGGGAGAGAGAGACAGGAGGGTAGAGACAGAGACCGGGAGAAACAGAGAGAGACAGAGAGAAGTAGAGAGAAACAGGGAGAGATAGAGAGAGACAGAGAGGGACAGAGAGAGGCAGATAGAGAGAGACGGCGAGAGGGAGAGAGAGACAGAGAGAGACAGAGGGAGACAGAGAGTGGCAAGGAGAGAGTGAGAGGGACAGAAAGAGACAGAGAGAGACAGAGAGGGACAGAAAGAAACAGAGAGAGACAGAGACAAGTAGAGAGAAACAGCGAGAGATAGAGAGAGACAGAGAGTGACAGAGAGACACCGAGAAAGACAGAGAAAGTCAGAGAGGGACAGGGAGAGGCAAGGTGAGACAGAGAGGGACAGAAAGAGACAGAGACGGAGTGAGACAGAAAGAGACAGAGAGGGACGGAGAGAGGCAGATAGAGACAGAGAGAGGTAGAGAGAGACAGGGAGACAGAGACAGAGACCGGGAGAGACAGAGAGAGGCAGAGAGAGACAGAGTGAGATAGAGAGACCGAGAGAGACAGAGACAAACAGTAGGGGCAGATAGAGGCAGAGAGAGGCTGAGAGAGACAGAGAGAGCGACGGAGAGAGACCGAGAGAGGCGGAGAGAGACAGAGAGAGACAGAGAAAGAGAGAGAGAGGCAAGGAGAGACAGAGAGGGACAGAAAGAGACAGAGACGGAGAGAGGGTGAGAGAGACAGGAGGGTAGAGACAGAGACCGGGAGAGACAGAGAGAGACAGAGAGAAGTAGAGAGAAACAGGGAGAGATAGAGAGAGACAGAGAGGGACAGAGAGAGGCAGATAGAGAGAGACGGCGAGAGGGAGAGAGAGGGAGAGAGAGACAGAGAGAGACAGAGGGAGACAGAGAGAGGCAAGGAGAGACAGAGAGGGACAGAAAGAGGCAGAGAGGGACAGGAAGAGACAGAGAGAGACAGAGAGAAGTAGAGAGGGACAGAGAGAGGCAGATAGAGAGAGACGGAGAGCGGCAGAAAGCTAATGATCAAGACAGACAGAGAGAGACGGAGAAAGACAGAGAGAGACAGAGAGAGACGGAGAGACAGAGAGAGACAGAGGGAGACAGAGAGAGGCAAGGGGAGACAGAGAGGGACAGAAAGAGGCAGAGAGGGACAGAAAGAGACAGAGAGAGACAGAGAGAAGTAGAGAGAGACAGAGAGAGGCAGATGGAGGGAGAGAGAGGCAGAGAGAGAGAAAGAGAGAGACAAAGAGAGAAAGAGAGGCAGAGAGAGACAGAGAGAGACAGAGAGAGACAGAGAAAAGTAGAGAGAAACAGCGAGAGATAGAGAGAGATAGAGAGCGACAGAGAGGGGCAGATAGAGAGAGACGGAGAGAGGGAGAGAGAGACAGAGAGAGACGGAGAGAGGCGGAATACAGAGAGAGACAGAGGGAGACAGAGAGAGGCGGAATACAGAGAGAGACAGAGGGAGACAGAGAGAGGCAAGGAGAGACAGAGAGGGACAGAAAGAGAGAGAGAGAGACAGAGAGAAGTAGAGAGAAACAGTGAGAGATGGAGGGAGACAGAGAGTGACAGAGAGACACCGAGGAAGACAGAGAAAGACAGAAAAAGTCAGAGCGGGACAGAGAGGGACAGAGAGAGGCAGATAGACAGAGACGGAGACAGACAGAGAGAGAGAGAGACAGAGAGAGACGGAGAGAGACAGAGAGAGACAGAGAGAGACAGAGAGAGACGGAGAGAGGCGGAGCGAGACAGAGACAGAGGGAGACAGAGAGAGGCAGAGAGAGGCACAGAGAGAGACAGAGAGAGGCAGAGAGAGACGGAGAGAGGCGGAGAGAGGCAGAGAGAGACAGAGGGAGACAGAGAGTGGCAGAGGGTTAGAGAGAGGCAGAGAGAGACAGAGAGAGACGGAGAGGGACAGAGAGAGACGGAGAGAGGCGGAGAGAGACAGAGAGAGATAGGGAGAGGCAAGGAGAGACAGAGAGTGACAGAGAGACACCGAGAAATACAGAGAAAGTCAGAGAGGGACAGGGAGAGGCAGAGAGGCAGAGGGTTAGAGAGAGACAGAGAGAGATAGAGAAACAAAGAGAGCCAGAGAGAACGGAGAGCGGCAGAAAGCTAATGATCAAGACAGACAGAGAGAGACGGAGAGAGACAGAGAGAGGCAGAGAGAGACGGAGAGAGGTGGAGAGAGACAGAGAGAGACAGAGGGAGACAGAGAGTGGCAAGGAGAGAGTGAGAGGGACAGAAAGAGACAGAGAGAGACAGAGAGGGACAGAAAGAAACAGAGAGAGACAGAGACAAGTAGAGAGAAACAGCGAGAGATAGAGAGAGACAGAGAGTGACAGACAGACACCGTGAAAGACAGAGAAAGTCAGAGAGGGACAGGGAGAGGCAAGGAGAGACAGAGAGGGACAGAAAGAGACAGAGACGGAGTGAGACAGAAAGAGACAGAGAGGGACGGAGAGAGGCAGATAGAGACAGAGAGAGGTAGAGAGAGACAGGGAGACAGAGACAGAGACCGGGCGAAACAGAGAGAGGCAGAGAGAGACAGAGTGAGATAGAGAGACCGAGAGAGACAGAGACAAACAGTGAGGGACAGATAGAGGCAGAGAGAGGCAGAGAGAGACTAAGAGAGACTAAGAGAGACAGAGTGAGATGGAGAGAGACAGAGACAGACAGAGAGGGACAGAGAGAGGCAGAGTGAGGCAGTGAGAGACAAAGAGAGACAGAGAGAGGCAGGGAGAGACAGAGAGAGGCTGAGAGAGACAGAGAGAGAGACGGAGAGAGACCGAGAGAGGCGGAGAGAGACAGAGAGAGACAGAAAGAGACAGAGACGGAGAGAGACAGAGAGAGACGGAGAGAGCCAGAGAGAGACAGAGAGAGACGGAGAGAGGCGGAGAGTGACAGAGAGACACCGAGAAAGACAGAGAAAGTCAGAGAGGGACAGAGAGAGACAGAGATAGACAGAAAGAGACAGAGAGAGACAGATAGAGAGAGACGGAGAGAGGGAGAGAGAGACAGGAGGGTAGAGACAGAGACCGGGAGAGACAGAGAGTGACAGAGAGAAGTAGAGAGAAACAGGGAGAGATAGAGAGAGACAGAGAGGGACAGAGAGAGGCAGATAGAGAGAGACGGCGAGAGGGAGAGAGAGGCAGAGAGTGACAGAGAGAGACAGAGGGAGACAGAGAGAGACAGATAGAGACAAAGAGAGACAGAGAGAGACAGAGAGTTAGAGAGAGGCAGAGACAGACAGAGAGAGACAGAGAGAGGCAAGGAGAGACAGAGAGAGACGGAGAGAGGCGGAGAGAGACAGAGAGAGACAGAGAGAGGCAAGGAGAGACAGAGAGGGACAGGAAGAGAGAGAGAGGGACAGAGAGAAGTAGAGAGAAACAGCGAGAGACGGAGAGAGACAGAGAGTGACAGAGAGACACCGAGAAAGACAGAGAAAGTCCGAGCGGGACAGAGAGGGACAGAGAGAGGCAGATAGACAGAGACGGAGACAGACAGAGAGAGAGAGAGAGACGGAGAGAGACCGAGAGAGGCGGAGAGAGACAGAGAGAGACAGAGACAGAGAGAGAGAGGCAAGGAGAGACAGAGAGGGACAGAAAGAGACAGAGACGGAGAGAGACAGAAAGAGACATCGAGGGACAGAGAGAGGCAGATAGAGAGAGAAGGAGACAGACAGAGAGAGAGACGGAGAGAGACCGAGCGAGGCGGAGAGAGACAGAGAGAGACAGAGACAGAGAGAGAGAGACAGAGTGTGACAGAGAGAGACAGAGAAACAAAGAGAGCCAGAGAGAACGGAGAGCGGCAGAAAGCTAATGATCAAGACAGACAGAGAGAGACGGAGAGAGACAGAGAGAGACAGAGAGAGACAGATAGAGAGAGAGACAGATAGAGAGAGACGGAGAGAGGGAGAGAGAGACAGGAGGGTAGAGACAGAGACCGGGAGAAACAGAGAGAGACAGAGAGAAGTAGAGAGAAACAGGGAGAGATAGAGAGAGACAGAGAGGGACAGAGAGAGGCAGATAGAGAGAGACGGCGAGAGGGAGAGAGAGACAGAGAGAGACAGAGGGAGACAGAGAGTGGCAAGGAGAGAGTGAGAGGGACAGAAAGAGACAGAGAGAGACAGAGAGGGACAGAAAGAAACAGAGAGAGACAGAGACAAGTAGAGAGAAACAGCGAGAGATAGAGAGAGACAGAGAGTGACAGAGAGACACCGAGAAAGACAGAGCAAGTCAGAGAGGGACAGGGAGAGGCAAGGAGAGACAGAGACAGACAGAGAGAGATACAGACACAAAGAGAGCAAGAGAGGAACGGAGAAAGGGAGAGAGAGATGGAGAAACAACCAGAGCCAGAGAGAGACAGAGAGAAGCAGAGAGATACAGCGAGAGGTAGAGGGAGAGAGGGCGTGACAGAGAGACACCGAGAAAGACAGAGAAAGTCAGAGAGGGACAGGGAGAGACAGAGAGAGATAGAGACAGACAGAGCGGGACAGAGAGAGGCAGAGAGAGACGAAGAGAGACAGAGAGAGACAGAGAGAGAGAGAGACGGAGGGAGACAGAGAGAGACAGAGAGGGGCAGAAAGAGGGAGAGACAGAGTGAAATAGAGAGAAACAGCGAGAGATAGAGGGAGACACAGAGTGACAGAGAGACACCGAGAAAGACAGAGAAAGTCAGAAAAGGCCAGCGAGAGGTAGAGAGAGGTGGAGAGAGAGATAGAACGAGACAGAGAGAAACGGAGAGAGGAAGAAAGTGATAGAGAAATAAAGAGAGCCAGAGAGAGGCAGAGAGGTAGAGAGAGGCAGAGAGAGACAGAGAGAGACAGAGAAAGTCAGAGCGGGACAGAGAGGGACAGAGAGAGGCAGATAGACAGAGACGGAGACAGAGAGAGAGAGAGAGACAGAGAGAGACAGAGAGAGACAGAGAGAGAGACAGAGAGAGACGGAGTGAGGCGGAGAGAGACAGAGAGAGAGACATAGAGAGACAGAGGGAGACAGAGAGGCAAGGAGAGACAGAGAGGGACAGAAAGAGAGAGAGAGAGACAGAGAGAAGTAGAGAGAAACAGCGAGAGGGAGAGAGAGACAGAGAGAGATAGAGAAACAAAGAGAGCCAGAGAGAACGGAGAGCGGCAGAAAGCTAATGATCAAGACAGACAGAGAGAGACGGAGAGAGACAGAGAGAGGCAGAGAGAGACGGAGAGAGGTGGAGAGAGACAGAGAGAGACAGAGGGAGACAGAGAGTGGCAAGGAGAGAGTGAGAGGGACAGAAAGAGACAGAGAGAGACAGAGAGGGACAGAAAGAAACAGAGAGAGACAGAGAGAGAGACGGAGAGAGACCGAGAGAGGCGGAGAGAGACAGAGAGAGACAGAGAAAGAGAGAGAGAGGCAAGGAGAGACAGAGAGGGACAGAAAGAGACAGAGACGGAGAGAGACAGAAAGAGACATAGAGGGACAGAAAGAGGCAGAGAGCTAGAGAGAGGCAGAGAGGGACAGAGAGAGACTGAGATAGACAGAAAGAGACAGAGAGAGACAGATAGAGAGAGAGACACATAGAGAGAGACGGAGAGAGGGAGAGAGAGACAGGAGGGTAGAGACAGAGACCGGGAGAAACAGAGAGAGACAGAGAGAAGTAGAGAGAAACAGGGAGAGATAGAGAGAGACAGAGAGGGACAGAGAGAGGCAGATAGAGAGAGACGGCGAGAGGGAGAGAGAGACAGAGAGAGACAGAGGGAGACAGAGAATGGCAAGGAGAGAGTGAGAGGGACAGAAAGAGACAGAGAGAGACAGAGAGGGACAGAAAGAAACAGAGAGAGACAGAGACAAGTAGAGAGAAACAGCGAGAGATAGAGAGAGACAGAGAGTGACAGAGAGACACCGAGAAAGACAGAGAAAGTCAGAGAGGGACAGGGAGAGGCAAGGTGAGACAGAGAGGGACAGAAAGAGACAGAGACGGAGTGAGACAGAAAGAGACAGAGAGGGACGGAGAGAGACAGAGAGAGGTAGAGAGAGACAGGGAGACAGAGACAGAGACCGGGAGAGACAGAGAGAGGCAGAGAGAGACAGAGTGAGATAGAGAGACCGAGAGAGACAGAGACAAACAGTAGGGGCAGATAGAGGCAGAGAGAGGCTGAGAGAGACAGAGAGAGAGAGACGGAGAGAGACCGAGAGAGGCGGAGAGAGACAGAGAGAGACAGAGAAAGAGAGAGAGAGGCAAGGAGAGACAGAGAGGGACAGAAAGAGACCGAGACGGAGAGAGGGAGAGAGAGACAGGAGGGTAGAGACAGAGACCGGGAGAGACAGAGAGAGACAGAGAGAAGTAGAGAGAAACAGGGAGAGATAGAGAGAGACAGAGAGGGACAGAGAGAGGCAGATAGAGAGAGACGGCGAGAGGGAGAGAGAGGGAGAGAGAGACAGAGAGAGACAGAGGGAGACAGAGAGAGGCAAGGAGAGACAGAGAGGGACAGAAAGAGGCAGAGAGGGACAGGAAGAGACAGAGAGAGACAGAGAGAAGTAGAGAGGGACAGAGAGAGGCAGATAGAGAGAGACGGAGAGCGGCAGAAAGCTAATGATCAAGACAGACAGAGAGAGACGGAGAAAGACAGAGAGAGACAGAGAGAGACGGAGAGACAGAGAGAGACAGAGGGAGACAGAGAGAGGCAAGGGGAGACAGAGAGGGACAGAAAGAGGCAGAGAGGGACAGAAAGAGACAGAGAGAGACAGAGAGAAGTAGAGAGAGACAGAGAGAGGCAGATGGAGGGAGAGAGAGGCAGAGAGAGAGAAAGAGAGAGAGAAAGAGAGAAAGAGAGGCAGAGAGAGACAGAGAGAGACAGAGAGAGACAGAGAAAAGTAGAGAGAAACAGCGAGAGATAGAGAGAGATAGAGAGCGACAGAGAGGGGCAGATAGAGAGAGACGGAGAGAGGGAGAGAGAGACAGAGAGAGACGGAGAGAGGCGGAATACAGAGAGAGACAGAGGGAGACAGAGAGAGGCAAGGAGAGACAGAGAGGGACCGAAAGAGAGAGAGAGAGACAGAGAGAAGTAGAGAGAAACAGTGAGAGATGGAGGGAGACAGAGAGTGACAGAGAGACACCGAGGAAGACAGAGAAAGACAGAAAAAGTCAGAGCGGGACAGAGAGGGACAGAGAGAGGCAGATAGACAGAGACGGAGACAGAGAGAGAGAGAGAGACAGAGAGAGACGGAGAGAGACAGAGAGAGAGACAGAGAGAGACGGAGTGAGGCGGAGAGAGACAGAGAGAGAGACATAGAGAGACAGAGGGAGACAGAGAGGCAAGGAGAGACAGAGAGGGACAGAAAGAGACAGAGAGAGACAGAGAGAAGTAGAGAGAGACAGAGAGAGGCAGATAGAGGGAGAGACAGATAGAGAGAGACGGAGAGAGGGAGAGAGAGACAGGAGGGTAGAGACAGAGACCGGGAGAAACAGAGAGAGACAGAGAGAAGTAGAGAGAAACAGGGAGAGATAGAGAGAGACAGAGAGGGACAGAGAGAGGCAGATAGAGAGAGACGGCGAGAGGGAGAGAGAGACAGAGAGAGACAGAGGGAGACAGAGAGTGGCAAGGAGAGAGTGAGAGGGACAGAAAGAGACAGAGAGAGACAGAGAGGGACAGAAAGAAACAGAGAGAGACAGAGACAAGTAGAGAGAAACAGCGAGAGATAGAGAGAGACAGAGAGTGACAGAGAGACACCGAGAAAGACAGAGAAAGTCAGAGAGGGACAGGGAGAGGCAAGGTGAGACAGAGAGGGACAGAAAGAGACAGAGACGGAGTGAGACAGAAAGAGACAGAGAGGGACGGAGAGAGGCAGATAGAGACAGAGAGAGGTAGAGAGAGACAGGGAGACAGAGACAGAGACCGGGAGAGACAGAGAGAGGCAGAGAGAGACAGAGTGAGATAGAGAGACCGAGAGAGACAGAGACAAACAGTAGGGGCAGATAGAGGCAGAGAGAGGCTGAGAGAGACAGAGAGAGCGACGGAGAGAGACCGAGAGAGGCGGAGAGAGACAGAGAGAGACAGAGAAAGAGAGAGAGAGGCAAGGAGAGACAGAGAGGGACAGAAAGAGACAGAGACGGAGAGAGGGTGAGAGAGACAGGAGGGTAGAGACAGAGACCGGGAGAGACAGAGAGAGACAGAGAGAAGTAGAGAGAAACAGGGAGAGATAGAGAGAGACAGAGAGGGACAGAGAGAGGCAGATAGAGAGAGACGGCGAGAGGGAGAGAGAGGGAGAGAGAGACAGAGAGAGACAGAGGGAGACAGAGAGAGGCAAGGAGAGACAGAGAGGGACAGAAAGAGGCAGAGAGGGACAGGAAGAGACAGAGAGAGACAGAGAGAAGTAGAGAGGGACAGAGAGAGGCAGATAGAGAGAGACGGAGAGCGGCAGAAAGCTAATGATCAAGACAGACAGAGAGAGACGGAGAAAGACAGAGAGAGACAGAGAGAGACGGAGAGACAGAGAGAGACAGAGGGAGACAGAGAGAGGCAAGGGGAGACAGAGAGGGACAGAAAGAGGCAGAGAGGGACAGAAAGAGACAGAGAGAGACAGAGAGAAGTAGAGAGAGACAGAGAGAGGCAGATGGAGGGAGAGAGAGGCAGAGAGAGAGAAAGAGAGAGAGAAAGAGAGAAAGAGAGGCAGAGAGAGACAGAGAGAGACAGAGAGAGACAGAGAAAAGTAGAGAGAAACAGCGAGAGATAGAGAGAGATAGAGAGCGACAGAGAGGGGCAGATAGAGAGAGACGGAGAGAGGGAGAGAGAGACAGAGAGAGACGGAGAGAGGCGGAATACAGAGAGAGACAGAGGGAGACAGAGAGAGGCGGAATACAGAGAGAGACAGAGGGAGACAGAGAGAGGCAAGGAGAGACAGAGAGGGACAGAAAGAGAGAGAGAGAGACAGAGAGAAGTAGAGAGAAACAGTGAGAGATGGAGGGAGACAGAGAGTGACAGAGAGACACCGAGGAAGACAGAGAAAGACAGAAAAAGTCAGAGCGGGACAGAGAGGGACAGAGAGAGGCAGATAGACAGAGACGGAGACAGACAGAGAGAGAGAGAGACAGAGAGAGACGGAGAGAGACAGAGAGAGACAGAGAGAGACAGAGAGAGACGGAGAGAGGCGGAGCGAGACAGAGACAGAGGGAGACAGAGAGAGGCAGAGAGAGGCACAGAGAGAGACAGAGAGAGGCAGAGAGAGACGGAGAGAGGCGGAGAGAGGCAGAGAGAGACAGAGGGAGACAGAGAGTGGCAGAGGGTTAGAGAGAGGCAGAGAGAGACAGAGAGAGACGGAGAGGGACAGAGAGAGACGGAGAGAGGCGGAGAGAGACAGAGAGAGATAGGGAGAGGCAAGGAGAGACAGAGAGTGACAGAGAGACACCGAGAAATACAGAGAAAGTCAGAGAGGGACAGGGAGAGGCAGAGAGGCAGAGGGTTAGAGAGAGACAGAGAGAGATAGAGAAACAAAGAGAGCCAGAGAGAACGGAGAGCGGCAGAAAGCTAATGATCAAGACAGACAGAGAGAGACGGAGAGAGACAGAGAGAGGCAGAGAGAGACGGAGAGAGGTGGAGAGAGACAGAGAGAGACAGAGGGAGACAGAGAGTGGCAAGGAGAGAGTGAGAGGGACAGAAAGAGACAGAGAGAGACAGAGAGGGACAGAAAGAAACAGAGAGAGACAGAGACAAGTAGAGAGAAACAGCGAGAGATAGAGAGAGACAGAGAGTGACAGACAGACACCGTGAAAGACAGAGAAAGTCAGAGAGGGACAGGGAGAGGCAAGGAGAGACAGAGAGGGACAGAAAGAGACAGAGACGGAGTGAGACAGAAAGAGACAGAGAGGGACGGAGAGAGGCAGATAGAGACAGAGAGAGGTAGAGAGAGACAGGGAGACAGAGACAGAGACCGGGCGAAACAGAGAGAGGCAGAGAGAGACAGAGTGAGATAGAGAGACCGAGAGAGACAGAGACAAACAGTGAGGGACAGATAGAGGCAGAGAGAGGCAGAGAGAGACTAAGAGAGACTAAGAGAGACAGAGTGAGATGGAGAGAGACAGAGACAGACAGAGAGGGACAGAGAGAGGCAGAGTGAGGCAGTGAGAGACAAAGAGAGACAGAGAGAGGCAGGGAGAGACAGAGAGAGGCTGAGAGAGACAGAGAGAGAGACGGAGAGAGACCGAGAGAGGCGGAGAGAGACAGAGAGAGACAGAAAGAGACAGAGACGGAGAGAGACAGAGAGAGACGGAGAGAGCCAGAGAGAGACAGAGAGAGACGGAGAGAGGCGGAGAGTGACAGAGAGACACCGAGAAAGACAGAGAAAGTCAGAGAGGGACAGAGAGAGACAGAGATAGACAGAAAGAGACAGAGAGAGACAGATAGAGAGAGACGGAGAGAGGGAGAGAGAGACAGGAGGGTAGAGACAGAGACCGGGAGAGACAGAGAGTGACAGAGAGAAGTAGAGAGAAACAGGGAGAGATAGAGAGAGACAGAGAGGGACAGAGAGAGGCAGATAGAGAGAGACGGCGAGAGGGAGAGAGAGGCAGAGAGTGACAGAGAGAGACAGAGGGAGACAGAGAGAGACAGATAGAGACAAAGAGAGACAGAGAGAGACAGAGAGTTAGAGAGAGGCAGAGACAGACAGAGAGAGACAGAGAGAGGCAAGGAGAGACAGAGAGAGACGGAGAGAGGCGGAGAGAGACAGAGAGAGACAGAGAGAGGCAAGGAGAGACAGAGAGGGACAGGAAGAGAGAGAGAGGGACAGAGAGAAGTAGAGAGAAACAGCGAGAGACGGAGAGAGACAGAGAGTGACAGAGAGACACCGAGAAAGACAGAGAAAGTCCGAGCGGGACAGAGAGGGACAGAGAGAGGCAGATAGACAGAGACGGAGACAGACAGAGAGAGAGAGAGAGACGGAGAGAGACCGAGAGAGGCGGAGAGAGACAGAGAGAGACAGAGACAGAGAGAGAGAGGCAAGGAGAGACAGAGAGGGACAGAAAGAGACAGAGACGGAGAGAGACAGAAAGAGACATCGAGGGACAGAGAGAGGCAGATAGAGAGAGAAGGAGACAGACAGAGAGAGAGACGGAGAGAGACCGAGCGAGGCGGAGAGAGACAGAGAGAGACAGAGACAGAGAGAGAGAGACAGAGTGTGACAGAGAGAGACAGAGAAACAAAGAGAGCCAGAGAGAACGGAGAGCGGCAGAAAGCTAATGATCAAGACAGACAGAGAGAGACGGAGAGAGACAGAGAGAGACAGAGAGAGACAGATAGAGAGAGAGACAGATAGAGAGAGACGGAGAGAGGGAGAGAGAGACAGGAGGGTAGAGACAGAGACCGGGAGAAACAGAGAGAGACAGAGAGAAGTAGAGAGAAACAGGGAGAGATAGAGAGAGACAGAGAGGGACAGAGAGAGGCAGATAGAGAGAGACGGCGAGAGGGAGAGAGAGACAGAGAGAGACAGAGGGAGACAGAGAGTGGCAAGGAGAGAGTGAGAGGGACAGAAAGAGACAGAGAGAGACAGAGAGGGACAGAAAGAAACAGAGAGAGACAGAGACAAGTAGAGAGAAACAGCGAGAGATAGAGAGAGACAGAGAGTGACAGAGAGACACCGAGAAAGACAGAGAAAGTCAGAGAGGGACAGAGAGAGACAGAGATAGACAGAAAGAGACAGAGAGAGACGGAGAGAGGGAGAGAGAGACAGGAGGGTAGAGACAGAGACCGGGAGAGACAGAGAGAGACAGAGAGAAGTAGAGAGAAACAGGGAGAGATAGAGAGAGACAGAGAGGGACAGAGAGAGGCAGATAGAGAGAGACGGCGAGAGGGAGAGAGAGGCAGAGAGTGACAGAGAGAGACAGAGGGAGACAGAGAGAGACAGATAGAGACAAAGAGAGACAGAGAGAGACAGAGAGTTAGAGAGAGGCAGAGACAGACAGAGAGAGACAGAGAGAGGCAAGGAGAGACAGAGAGAGACGGAGAGAGGCGGAGAGAGACAGAGAGAGACAGAGAGAGGCAAGGAGAGACAGAGAGGGACAGGAAGAGAGAGAGAGGGACAGAGAGAAGTAGAGAGAAACAGCGAGAGACGGAGAGAGACAGAGAGTGACAGAGAGACACCGAGAAAGACAGAGAAAGTCCGAGCGGGACAGAGAGGGACAGAGAGAGGCAGATAGACAGAGACGGAGACAGACAGAGAGAGAGAGAGAGACGGAGAGAGACCGAGAGAGGCGGAGAGAGACAGAGAGAGACAGAGACAGAGAGAGAGAGGCAAGGAGAGACAGAGAGGGACAGAAAGAGACAGAGACGGAGAGAGACAGAAAGAGACATCGAGGGACAGAGAGAGGCAGATAGAGAGAGAAGGAGACAGACAGAGAGAGCGACGGAGAGAGACCGAGCGAGGCGGAGAGAGACAGAGAGAGACAGAGACAGAGAGAGAGAGACAGAGTGTGACAGAGAGAGACAGAGAAACAAAGAGAGCCAGAGAGAACGGAGAGCGGCAGAAAGCTAATGATCAAGACAGACAGAGAGAGACGGAGAGAGACAGAGAGAGACAGAGAGAGACAGATAGAGAGAGAGACAGATAGAGAGAGACGGAGAGAGGGAGAGAGAGACAGGAGGGTAGAGACAGAGACCGGGAGAAACAGAGAGAGACAGAGAGAAGTAGAGAGAAACAGGGAGAGATAGAGAGAGACAGAGAGGGACAGAGAGAGGCAGATAGAGAGAGACGGCGAGAGGGAGAGAGAGACAGAGAGAGACAGAGGGAGACAGAGAGTGGCAAGGAGAGAGTGAGAGGGACAGAAAGAGACAGAGAGAGACAGAGAGGGACAGAAAGAAACAGAGAGAGACAGAGACAAGTAGAGAGAAACAGCGAGAGATAGAGAGAGACAGAGAGTGACAGAGAGACACCGAGAAAGACAGAGAAAGTCAGAGAGGGACAGGGAGAGGCAAGGAGAGACAGAGAGGGACAGAAAGAGACAGAGACGGAGTGAGACAGAAAGAGACAGAGAGGGACGGAGAGAGGCAGATAGAGACAGAGAGAGGTAGAGAGAGACAGGGAGACAGAGACAGAGACCGGGAGAGACAGAGAGAGGCAGAGAGAGACAGAGTGAGATAGAGAGACCGAGAGAGACAGAGACAAACAGTAGGGGCAGATAGAGGCAGAGAGAGGCAGAGAGAGACTAAGAGAGACTAAGAGAGACAGAGTGAGATGGAGAGAGACAGAGACAGACAGAGAGGGACAGAGAGAGGCAGAGTGAGGCAGTGAGAGACAAAGAGAGACAGAGAGAGGCAGGGAGAGACAGAGAGAGGCTGAGAGAGACAGAGAGAGAGACGGAGAGAGACCGAGAGAGGCGGAGGGAGACAGAGAGAGACAGAGAAAGAGAGAGAGAGGCAAGGAGAGACAGAGAGGGACAGAAAGAGACAGAGACGGAGAGAGACAGAAAGAGACATAGAGGGACAGAGAGAGGCAGAGAGTTAGAGAGAGGCAGAGAGAGAGACAGAGAGAGACGGAGAGAGACAGAGAGGGACAGAAAGAGACAGAGAGAGACAGAGACAAGTGAAGAGAAACAGCGAGAGATAGAGAGAGACAGAGAGTGACAGAGGGACACCGAGAAAGTCAGAGAGGGACAGAGCGAGACAGAGATAGACAGAAAGAGACAGAGAGAGACAGATAGAGAGAGAGACAGATAGAGAGAGACGGAGAGAGGGAGAGAGAGACAGGAGGGTAGAGACAGAGACCGGGAGAGACAGAGAGAGACAGAGAGAAGTAGAGAGAAACAGGGAGAGATAGAGAGAGACAGAGAGGGACAGAGAGAGGCAGATAGAGAGAGACGGCGAGAGGGAGAGAGAGGGAGAGAGAGACAGAGAGAGACAGAGGGAGACAGAGAGAGGCCAGGAGAGACAGAGAGGGACAGAAAGAGGCAGAGAGGGACAGGAAGAGACAGAGAGAGACAGAGAGAAGTAGAGAGGGACAGAGAGAGGCAGATAGAGAGAGACGGAGAGCGGCAGAAAGCTAATGATCAAGACAGACAGAGAGAGACGGAGAGAGACAGAGAGAGACGGAGAGACAGAGAGAGACAGAGGGAGACAGAGAGAGGCAAGGGGAGACAGAGAGGGACAGAAAGAGGCAGAGAGGGACAGAAAGAGACAGAGAGAGACAGAGAGAAGTAGAGAGAGACAGAGAGAGGCAGATGGAGGGAGAGAGAGGCAGAGAGAGAGAAAGAGAGAGAGAAAGAGAGAAAGAGAGAAAGAGAGGCAGAGAGAGACAGAGAGAGACAGAGAGAGACAGAGAAAAGTAGAGAGAAACAGCGAGAGATAGAGAGAGATAGAGAGGGACAGAGAGGGGCAGATAGAGAGAGACGGAGAGAGGGAGAGAGAGACAGAGAGAGACGGAGAGAGGCGGAATACAGAGAGAGACAGAGGGAGACAGAGAGAGGCAAGGAGAGACAGAGAGGGACAGAAAGAGAGAGAGAGACACAGAGAGAAGTAGAGAGAAACAGTGAGAGATGGAGGAAGACAGAGAGTGACAGAGAGACACCGAGGAAGACAGAGAAAGACAGAAAAAGTCAGAGCGGGACAGAGAGGGACAGAGAGAGGCAGATAGACAGAGACGGAGACAGACAGAGAGAGAGAGAGACAGAGAGAGACGGAGAGAGACAGAGAGAGACAGAGAGAGACGGAGAGAGACAGAGAGAGACAGAGAGAGACGGAGATAGGCGGAGCGAGACAGAGACAGAGGGAGACAGAGAGAGGCAGAGAGAGGCACAGAGAGAGACAGAGAGAGGCAGAGAGAGACGGAGAGAGGCGGAGAGAGGCAGAGAGTTAGAGAGAGGCAGAGAGAGACAGAGAGAGACGGAGAGGGACAGAGAGAGACGGAGAGAGGCGGAGAGAGACAGAGAGAGATAGGGAGAGGCAAGGAGAGACAGAGAGTGACAGAGAGACACCGAGAAACACAGAGAAAGTCAGAGAAGGCCAGAGAGAGGTGGAGAGAGAGACAGAACGAGACAGAGAGAAACGGAGAGAGGAAGAAATCGATAGAGAAAAAAAAGAGCCAGAGAGGCACAGAGAGAGACAGAGAGAGGCAGAGAGAGGCAGAGGGTTAGAGAGAGGCAGAGAGAGACGGAGAGAGACAGAGAGAGACAGAGAGAGACAGAGAGAGACAGAGAGAGACAGAGGGAGACTGAGAGAGGCAAGGAGAGACAGAGAGGGAGAGAAGAGACAGAGAAGGAGAGAGACAGAAAGAGACAGAGAGGGACAGAGGGAGGCAGATAGAGACAGAGAGAGGTAGAGAGAGACAGGGAGACAGAGACAGAGACCGGGAGAGACAGAGAGAGGCAGAGAGAGACAGAGTGAGATAGAGAGACCGAGAGAGAGAGAGAGACAGACAGTGAGGGACAGAGAGAGGCAGAGAGAGACTAAGAGAGACTAAGAGAGAATGAGTGAGATGGAGAGAGACAGAGACAGACAGAGAGGGACAGAGAGAGGCAGAGTGAGGCAGTGAGAGACAAAGAGAGACAGAGAGAGACGGAGAGAGGCTGAGAGAGACAGAGAGAGAGACGGAGAGAGACCGAGAGAGGCGGAGAGACAGAGAGAGACAGAGACAGAGAGGCAAGGAGAGACAGAGAGGGACAGAAAGAGACAGAGTGAGACAGAGACAAGTAGAGAGAAACAGCGAGAGATAGAGAGAGACAGAGAGTGACAGAGAGACACCGAGAAAGACAGAGCAAGTCAGAGAGGGACAGGGAGAGGCAAGGAGAGACAGAGACAGACAGAGAGAGATACAGACACAAAGAGAGCAAGAGAGGAACGGAGAAAGGGAGAGAGAGATGGAGAAACAACCAGAGCCAGAGAGAGACAGAGAGAAGCAGAGAGATACAGCGAGAGGTAGAGGGAGAGAGGGCGTGACAGAGAGACACCGAGAAAGACAGAGAAAGTCAGAGAGGGACAGGGAGAGACAGAGAGAGATAGAGACAGACAGAGCGGGACAGAGAGAGGCAGAGAGAGACAAAGAGAGACAGAGAGAGACAGAGAGAGAGAGACGGAGGGAGACAGAGAGAGACAGAGAGGGGCAGAAAGAGGGAGAGACAGAGTGAAATAGAGAGAAACAGCGAGAGATAGAGGGAGACACAGAGTGACAGAGAGACACCGAGAAAGACAGAGAAAGTCAGAAAAGGCCAGCGAGAGGCAGAGAGAGGTGGAGAGAGAGATAGAACGAGACAGAGAGAAACGGAGAGAGGAAGAAAGTGATAGAGAAATAAAGAGAGCCAGAGAGAGGCAGAGAGTTAGAGAGAGGCAGAGAGAGACAGAGAGAGACAGAGAAAGTCAGAGCGGGACAGAGAGGGACAGAGAGAGGCAGATCGACAGAGACGGAGACAGAGAGAGAGAGAGAGACAGAGAGAGACGGAGAGAGACAAAGAGAGAGACAGAGAGAGACGGAGTGAGGCGGAGAGAGACAGAGAGAGAGACATAGAGAGACAGAGGGAGACAGAGAGGCAAGGAGAGACAGAGAGGGACAGAAAGAGAGAGAGAGAGACAGAGAGAAGTAGAGAGAAACAGCGAGAGGGAGAGAGAGACAGAGAGAGATAGAGAAACAAAGAGAGCCAGAGAGAACGGAGAGCGGCAGAAAGCTAATGATCAAGACAGACAGAGAGAGACGGAGAGAGACAGAGAGAGGCAGAGAGAGACGGAGAGAGGTGGAGAGAGACAGAGAGAGACAGAGGGAGACAGAGAGTGGCAAGGAGAGAGTGAGAGGGACAGAGAGAGACAGAGAGAGACAGAGAGGGACAGAAAGAGACAGAGAGAGACAGAGACAAGTAGAGAGAAACAGCGAGAGATGGAGAGAGACAGAGAGTGACAGAGAGACACCGAGAAAGACAGAGAAAGTCAGAGAGGGACAGGGAGAGGCAAGGAGAGACAGAGAGGGACAGAAAGAGACAGAGACGGAGTGAGACAGAAAGAGACAGAGAGGGACGGAGAGAGGCAGATAGAGACAGAGAGAGGTAGAGAGAGACAGGGAGACAGAGACAGAGACCGGGAGAGACAGAGAGAGACAGAGAGAGGCAGAGAGAGACAGAGTGAGATAGAGAGACCGAGAGAGACAGAGACAGACAGTGAGGGACAGATAGAGGCAGAGAGAGGCAGAGAGAGACAGAGAGAGACAGAGAGAGACAGAGTGAGATGGAGAGAGACAGAGACAGACAGAGAGGGACAGAGAGAGGCAGAGTGAGGCAGTGAGAGACAAAGAGAGACAGAGAGAGGCAGGGAGAGACAGAGAGAGGCTGAGAGAGACAGAGAGAGAGACGGAGAGAGACCGAGAGAGGCGGAGAGAGACAGAGAGAGACAGAGAAAGAGAGAGAGAGGCAAGGAGAGACAGAGAGGGACAGAAAGAGACAGAGACGGAGAGAGACAGAAAGATACATAGAGGGACAGAGAGAGGCAGATAGAGAGAGAAGGAGACAGACAGAGAGTGACAGAGAGAGACAGAGAAACAAAGAGACCCAGAGAGAACGGAGAGCGGCAGAAAGCTAATGATCAAGACAGACAGAGAGAGACGGAGAGAGACAGAGAGAGACAGAGAAAGAGAGAGAGAGGCAAGGAGAGACAGAGAGGGACAGAAAGAGACAGAGACGGAGAGAGACAGAAAGAGACATAGAGGGACAGAAAGAGGCAGAAAGTTAGAGAGAGGCAGAGAGGGACAGAGAGAGACTGAGATAGACAGAAAGAGACAGAGAGAGACAGATAGAGAGAGAGACACATAGAGAGAGACGGAGAGAGGGAGAGAGAGACAGGAGGGTAGAGACAGAGACCGGGAGAAACAGAGAGAGACAGAGAGAAGTAGAGAGAAACAGGGAGAGATAGAGAGAGACAGAGAGGGACAGAGAGAGGCAGATAGAGAGAGACGGCGAGAGGGAGAGAGAGACAGAGAGAGACAGAGGGAGACAGAGAATGGCAAGGAGAGAGTGAGAGGGACAGAAAGAGACAGAGAGAGACAGAGAGGGACAGAAAGAAACAGAGAGAGACAGAGACAAGTAGAGAGAAACAGCGAGAGATAGAGAGAGACAGAGAGTGACAGAGAGACACCGAGAAAGACAGAGAAAGTCAGAGAGGGACAGGGAGAGGCAAGGTGAGACAGAGAGGGACAGAAAGAGACAGAGACGGAGTGAGACAGAAAGAGACAGAGAGGGACGGAGAGAGGCAGATAGAGACAGAGAGAGGTAGAGAGAGACAGGGAGACAGAGACAGAGACCGGGAGAGACAGAGAGAGGCAGAGAGAGACAGAGTGAGATAGAGAGACCGAGAGAGACAGAGACAAACAGTAGGGGCAGATAGAGGCAGAGAGAGGCAGAGAGAGACTAAGAGAGACTAAGAGAGACAGAGTGAGATGGAGAGAGACAGAGACAGACAGAGAGGGACAGAGAGAGGCAGAGTGAGGCAGTGAGAGACAAAGAGAGACAGAGAGAGGCAGGGAGAGACAGAGAGAGGCTGAGAGAGACAGAGAGAGAGACGGAGAGAGACCGAGAGAGGCGGAGGGAGACAGAGAGAGACAGAGAAAGAGAGAGAGAGGCAAGGAGAGACAGAGAGGGACAGAAAGAGACAGAGACGGAGAGAGACAGAAAGAGACATAGAGGGACAGAGAGAGGCAGAGAGTTAGAGAGAGGCAGAGAGAGAGACAGAGAGAGACGGAGAGAGACAGAGAGGGACAGAAAGAGACAGAGAGAGACAGAGACAAGTGAAGAGAAACAGCGAGAGATAGAGAGAGACAGAGAGTGACAGAGGGACACCGAGAAAGTCAGAGAGGGACAGAGCGAGACAGAGATAGACAGAAAGAGACAGAGAGAGACAGATAGAGAGAGAGACAGATAGAGAGAGACGGAGAGAGGGAGAGAGAGACAGGAGGGTAGAGACAGAGACCGGGAGAGACAGAGAGAGACAGAGAGAAGTAGAGAGAAACAGGGAGAGATAGAGAGAGACAGAGAGGGACAGAGAGAGGCAGATAGAGAGAGACGGCGAGAGGGAGAGAGAGGGAGAGAGAGACAGAGAGAGACAGAGGGAGACAGAGAGAGGCCAGGAGAGACAGAGAGGGACAGAAAGAGGCAGAGAGGGACAGGAAGAGACAGAGAGAGACAGAGAGAAGTAGAGAGGGACAGAGAGAGGCAGATAGAGAGAGACGGAGAGCGGCAGAAAGCTAATGATCAAGACAGACAGAGAGAGACGGAGAGAGACAGAGAGAGACGGAGAGACAGAGAGAGACAGAGGGAGACAGAGAGAGGCAAGGGGAGACAGAGAGGGACAGAAAGAGGCAGAGAGGGACAGAAAGAGACAGAGAGAGACAGAGAGAAGTAGAGAGAGACAGAGAGAGGCAGATGGAGGGAGAGAGAGGCAGAGAGAGAGAAAGAGAGAGAGAAAGAGAGAAAGAGAGAAAGAGAGGCAGAGAGAGACAGAGAGAGACAGAGAGAGACAGAGAAAAGTAGAGAGAAACAGCGAGAGATAGAGAGAGATAGAGAGGGACAGAGAGGGGCAGATAGAGAGAGACGGAGAGAGGGAGAGAGAGACAGAGAGAGACGGAGAGAGGCGGAATACAGAGAGAGACAGAGGGAGACAGAGAGAGGCAAGGAGAGACAGAGAGGGACAGAAAGAGAGAGAGAGACACAGAGAGAAGTAGAGAGAAACAGTGAGAGATGGAGGAAGACAGAGAGTGACAGAGAGACACCGAGGAAGACAGAGAAAGACAGAAAAAGTCAGAGCGGGACAGAGAGGGACAGAGAGAGGCAGATAGACAGAGACGGAGACAGACAGAGAGAGAGAGAGACAGAGAGAGACGGAGAGAGACAGAGAGAGACAGAGAGAGACGGAGAGAGACAGAGAGAGACAGAGAGAGACGGAGATAGGCGGAGCGAGACAGAGACAGAGGGAGACAGAGAGAGGCAGAGAGAGGCACAGAGAGAGACAGAGAGAGGCAGAGAGAGACGGAGAGAGGCGGAGAGAGGCAGAGAGTTAGAGAGAGGCAGAGAGAGACAGAGAGAGACGGAGAGGGACAGAGAGAGACGGAGAGAGGCGGAGAGAGACAGAGAGAGATAGGGAGAGGCAAGGAGAGACAGAGAGTGACAGAGAGACACCGAGAAACACAGAGAAAGTCAGAGAAGGCCAGAGAGAGGTGGAGAGAGAGACAGAACGAGACAGAGAGAAACGGAGAGAGGAAGAAATCGATAGAGAAAAAAAAGAGCCAGAGAGGCACAGAGAGAGACAGAGAGAGGCAGAGAGAGGCAGAGGGTTAGAGAGAGGCAGAGAGAGACGGAGAGAGACAGAGAGAGACAGAGAGAGACAGAGAGAGACAGAGAGAGACAGAGGGAGACTGAGAGAGGCAAGGAGAGACAGAGAGGGAGAGAAGAGACAGAGAAGGAGAGAGACAGAAAGAGACAGAGAGGGACAGAGGGAGGCAGATAGAGACAGAGAGAGGTAGAGAGAGACAGGGAGACAGAGACAGAGACCGGGAGAGACAGAGAGAGGCAGAGAGAGACAGAGTGAGATAGAGAGACCGAGAGAGAGAGAGAGACAGACAGTGAGGGACAGAGAGAGGCAGAGAGAGACTAAGAGAGACTAAGAGAGAATGAGTGAGATGGAGAGAGACAGAGACAGACAGAGAGGGACAGAGAGAGGCAGAGTGAGGCAGTGAGAGACAAAGAGAGACAGAGAGAGACGGAGAGAGGCTGAGAGAGACAGAGAGAGAGACGGAGAGAGACCGAGAGAGGCGGAGAGACAGAGAGAGACAGAGACAGAGAGGCAAGGAGAGACAGAGAGGGACAGAAAGAGACAGAGTGAGACAGAGACAAGTAGAGAGAAACAGCGAGAGATAGAGAGAGACAGAGAGTGACAGAGAGACACCGAGAAAGACAGAGCAAGTCAGAGAGGGACAGGGAGAGGCAAGGAGAGACAGAGACAGACAGAGAGAGATACAGACACAAAGAGAGCAAGAGAGGAACGGAGAAAGGGAGAGAGAGATGGAGAAACAACCAGAGCCAGAGAGAGACAGAGAGAAGCAGAGAGATACAGCGAGAGGTAGAGGGAGAGAGGGCGTGACAGAGAGACACCGAGAAAGACAGAGAAAGTCAGAGAGGGACAGGGAGAGACAGAGAGAGATAGAGACAGACAGAGCGGGACAGAGAGAGGCAGAGAGAGACAAAGAGAGACAGAGAGAGACAGAGAGAGAGAGACGGAGGGAGACAGAGAGAGACAGAGAGGGGCAGAAAGAGGGAGAGACAGAGTGAAATAGAGAGAAACAGCGAGAGATAGAGGGAGACACAGAGTGACAGAGAGACACCGAGAAAGACAGAGAAAGTCAGAAAAGGCCAGCGAGAGGCAGAGAGAGGTGGAGAGAGAGATAGAACGAGACAGAGAGAAACGGAGAGAGGAAGAAAGTGATAGAGAAATAAAGAGAGCCAGAGAGAGGCAGAGAGTTAGAGAGAGGCAGAGAGAGACAGAGAGAGACAGAGAAAGTCAGAGCGGGACAGAGAGGGACAGAGAGAGGCAGATCGACAGAGACGGAGACAGAGAGAGAGAGAGAGACAGAGAGAGACGGAGAGAGACAAAGAGAGAGACAGAGAGAGACGGAGTGAGGCGGAGAGAGACAGAGAGAGAGACATAGAGAGACAGAGGGAGACAGAGAGGCAAGGAGAGACAGAGAGGGACAGAAAGAGAGAGAGAGAGACAGAGAGAAGTAGAGAGAAACAGCGAGAGGGAGAGAGAGACAGAGAGAGATAGAGAAACAAAGAGAGCCAGAGAGAACGGAGAGCGGCAGAAAGCTAATGATCAAGACAGACAGAGAGAGACGGAGAGAGACAGAGAGAGGCAGAGAGAGACGGAGAGAGGTGGAGAGAGACAGAGAGAGACAGAGGGAGACAGAGAGTGGCAAGGAGAGAGTGAGAGGGACAGAGAGAGACAGAGAGAGACAGAGAGGGACAGAAAGAGACAGAGAGAGACAGAGACAAGTAGAGAGAAACAGCGAGAGATGGAGAGAGACAGAGAGTGACAGAGAGACACCGAGAAAGACAGAGAAAGTCAGAGAGGGACAGGGAGAGGCAAGGAGAGACAGAGAGGGACAGAAAGAGACAGAGACGGAGTGAGACAGAAAGAGACAGAGAGGGACGGAGAGAGGCAGATAGAGACAGAGAGAGGTAGAGAGAGACAGGGAGACAGAGACAGAGACCGGGAGAGACAGAGAGAGACAGAGAGAGGCAGAGAGAGACAGAGTGAGATAGAGAGACCGAGAGAGACAGAGACAGACAGTGAGGGACAGATAGAGGCAGAGAGAGGCAGAGAGAGACAGAGAGAGACAGAGAGAGACAGAGTGAGATGGAGAGAGACAGAGACAGACAGAGAGGGACAGAGAGAGGCAGAGTGAGGCAGTGAGAGACAAAGAGAGACAGAGAGAGGCAGGGAGAGACAGAGAGAGGCTGAGAGAGACAGAGAGAGAGACGGAGAGAGACCGAGAGAGGCGGAGAGAGACAGAGAGAGACAGAGAAAGAGAGAGAGAGGCAAGGAGAGACAGAGAGGGACAGAAAGAGACAGAGACGGAGAGAGACAGAAAGATACATAGAGGGACAGAGAGAGGCAGATAGAGAGAGAAGGAGACAGACAGAGAGTGACAGAGAGAGACAGAGAAACAAAGAGACCCAGAGAGAACGGAGAGCGGCAGAAAGCTAATGATCAAGACAGACAGAGAGAGACGGAGAGAGACAGAGAGAGACAGAGAAAGAGAGAGAGAGGCAAGGAGAGACAGAGAGGGACAGAAAGAGACAGAGACGGAGAGAGACAGAAAGAGACATAGAGGGACAGAAAGAGGCAGAAAGTTAGAGAGAGGCAGAGAGGGACAGAGAGAGACTGAGATAGACAGAAAGAGACAGAGAGAGACAGATAGAGAGAGAGACACATAGAGAGAGACGGAGAGAGGGAGAGAGAGACAGGAGGGTAGAGACAGAGACCGGGAGAAACAGAGAGAGACAGAGAGAAGTAGAGAGAAACAGGGAGAGATAGAGAGAGACAGAGAGGGACAGAGAGAGGCAGATAGAGAGAGACGGCGAGAGGGAGAGAGAGACAGAGAGAGACAGAGGGAGACAGAGAATGGCAAGGAGAGAGTGAGAGGGACAGAAAGAGACAGAGAGAGACAGAGAGGGACAGAAAGAAACAGAGAGAGACAGAGACAAGTAGAGAGAAACAGCGAGAGATAGAGAGAGACAGAGAGTGACAGAGAGACACCGAGAAAGACAGAGAAAGTCAGAGAGGGACAGGGAGAGGCAAGGTGAGACAGAGAGGGACAGAAAGAGACAGAGACGGAGTGAGACAGAAAGAGACAGAGAGGGACGGAGAGAGGCAGATAGAGACAGAGAGAGGTAGAGAGAGACAGGGAGACAGAGACAGAGACCGGGAGAGACAGAGAGAGGCAGAGAGAGACAGAGTGAGATAGAGAGACCGAGAGAGACAGAGACAAACAGTAGGGGCAGATAGAGGCAGAGAGAGGCAGAGAGAGACTAAGAGAGACTAAGAGAGACAGAGTGAGATGGAGAGAGACAGAGACAGACAGAGAGGGACAGAGAGAGGCAGAGTGAGGCAGTGAGAGACAAAGAGAGACAGAGAGAGGCAGGGAGAGACAGAGAGAGGCTGAGAGAGACAGAGAGAGAGACGGAGAGAGACCGAGAGAGGCGGAGGGAGACAGAGAGAGACAGAGAAAGAGAGAGAGAGGCAAGGAGAGACAGAGAGGGACAGAAAGAGACAGAGACGGAGAGAGACAGAAAGAGACATAGAGGGACAGAGAGAGGCAGAGAGTTAGAGAGAGGCAGAGAGAGAGACAGAGAGAGACGGAGAGAGACAGAGAGGGACAGAAAGAGACAGAGAGAGACAGAGACAAGTGAAGAGAAACAGCGAGAGATAGAGAGAGACAGAGAGTGACAGAGGGACACCGAGAAAGTCAGAGAGGGACAGAGCGAGACAGAGATAGACAGAAAGAGACAGAGAGAGACAGATAGAGAGAGAGACAGATAGAGAGAGACGGAGAGAGGGAGAGAGAGACAGGAGGGTAGAGACAGAGACCGGGAGAGACAGAGAGAGACAGAGAGAAGTAGAGAGAAACAGGGAGAGATAGAGAGAGACAGAGAGGGACAGAGAGAGGCAGATAGAGAGAGACGGCGAGAGGGAGAGAGAGGGAGAGAGAGACAGAGAGAGACAGAGGGAGACAGAGAGAGGCCAGGAGAGACAGAGAGGGACAGAAAGAGGCAGAGAGGGACAGGAAGAGACAGAGAGAGACAGAGAGAAGTAGAGAGGGACAGAGAGAGGCAGATAGAGAGAGACGGAGAGCGGCAGAAAGCTAATGATCAAGACAGACAGAGAGAGACGGAGAGAGACAGAGAGAGACGGAGAGACAGAGAGAGACAGAGGGAGACAGAGAGAGGCAAGGGGAGACAGAGAGGGACAGAAAGAGGCAGAGAGGGACAGAAAGAGACAGAGAGAGACAGAGAGAAGTAGAGAGAGACAGAGAGAGGCAGATGGAGGGAGAGAGAGGCAGAGAGAGAGAAAGAGAGAGAGAAAGAGAGAAAGAGAGAAAGAGAGGCAGAGAGAGACAGAGAGAGACAGAGAGAGACAGAGAAAAGTAGAGAGAAACAGCGAGAGATAGAGAGAGATAGAGAGGGACAGAGAGGGGCAGATAGAGAGAGACGGAGAGAGGGAGAGAGAGACAGAGAGAGACGGAGAGAGGCGGAATACAGAGAGAGACAGAGGGAGACAGAGAGAGGCAAGGAGAGACAGAGAGGGACAGAAAGAGAGAGAGAGAGACAGAGAGAAGTAGAGAGAAACAGTGAGAGATGGAGGAAGACAGAGAGTGACAGAGAGACACCGAGGAAGACAGAGAAAGACAGAAAAAGTCAGAGCGGGACAGAGAGGGACAGAGAGAGGCAGATAGACAGAGACGGAGACAGACAGAGAGAGAGAGAGACAGAGAGAGACGGAGAGAGACAGAGAGAGACAGAGAGAGACGGAGAGAGACAGAGAGAGACAGAGAGAGACGGAGAGAGGCGGAGCGAGACAGAGACAGAGGGAGACAGAGAGAGGCAGAGAGAGGCACAGAGAGAGACAGAGAGAGGCAGAGAGAGACGGAGAGAGGCGGAGAGAGGCAGAGAGTTAGAGAGAGGCAGAGAGAGACAGAGAGAGACGGAGAGGGACAGAGAGAGACGGAGAGAGGCGGAGAGAGACAGAGAGAGATAGGGAGAGGCAAGGAGAGACAGAGAGTGACAGAGAGACACCGAGAAAGACAGAGAAAGTCAGAGAAGGCCAGAGAGAGGTGGAGAGAGAGACAGAACGAGACAGAGAGAAACGGAGAGAGGAAGAAATCGATAGAGAAAAAAAAGAGCCAGAGAGGCACAGAGAGAGACAGAGAGAGGCAGAGAGAGGCAGAGGGTTAGAGAGAGGCAGAGAGAGACGGAGAGAGACAGAGAGAGACAGAGAGAGACAGAGAGAGACAGAGAGAGACAGAGGGAGACTGAGAGAGGCAAGGAGAGACAGAGAGGGAGAGAAGAGACAGAGAAGGAGAGAGACAGAAAGAGACAGAGAGGGACAGAGGGAGGCAGATAGAGACAGAGAGAGGTAGAGAGAGACAGGGAGACAGAGACAGAGACCGGGAGAGACAGAGAGAGGCAGAGAGAGACAGAGTGAGATAGAGAGACCGAGAGAGAGAGAGAGACAGACAGTGAGGGACAGAGAGAGGCAGAGAGAGACTAAGAGAGACTAAGAGAGAATGAGTGAGATGGAGAGAGACAGAGACAGACAGAGAGGGACAGAGAGAGGCAGAGTGAGGCAGTGAGAGACAAAGAGAGACAGAGAGAGACGGAGAGAGGCTGAGAGAGACAGAGAGAGAGACGGAGAGAGACCGAGAGAGGCGGAGAGAGACAGAGAGAGACAGAGACAGAGAGGCAAGGAGAGAGAGAGGGACAGAAAGAGACAGAGTGAGACAGAGACAAGTAGAGAGAAACAGCGAGAGATAGAGAGAGACAGAGAGTGACAGAGAGACACCGAGAAAGACAGAGCAAGTCAGAGAGGGACAGGGAGAGGCAAGGAGAGACAGAGACAGACAGAGAGAGATACAGACACAAAGAGAGCAAGAGAGGAACGGAGAAAGGGAGAGAGAGATGGAGAAACAACCAGAGCCAGAGAGAGACAGAGAGAAGCAGAGAGATACAGCGAGAGGTAGAGGGAGAGAGGGCGTGACAGAGAGACACCGAGAAAGACAGAGAAAGTCAGAGAGGGACAGGGAGAGACAGAGAGAGATAGAGACAGACAGAGCGGGACAGAGAGAGGCAGAGAGAGACAAAGAGAGACAGAGAGAGACAGAGAGAGAGAGACGGAGGGAGACAGAGAGAGACAGAGAGGGGCAGAAAGAGGGAGAGACAGAGTGAAATAGAGAGAAACAGCGAGAGATAGAGGGAGACACAGAGTGACAGAGAGACACCGAGAAAGACAGAGAAAGTCAGAAAAGGCCAGCGAGAGGCAGAGAGAGGTGGAGAGAGAGATAGAACGAGACAGAGAGAAACGGAGAGAGGAAGAAAGTGATAGAGAAATAAAGAGAGCCAGAGAGAGGCAGAGAGTTAGAGAGAGGCAGAGAGAGACAGAGAGAGAGACAGAGAAAGTCAGAGCGGGACAGAGAGGGACAGAGAGAGGCAGATAGACAGAGACGGAGACAGAGAGAGAGAGAGAGACAGAGAGAGACGGAGAGAGACAGAGAGAGAGACAGAGAGAGACGGAGTGAGGCGGAGAGAGACAGAGAGAGAGACATAGAGAGACAGAGGGAGACAGAGAGGCAAGGAGAGACAGAGAGGGACAGAAAGAGAGAGAGAGAGACAGAGAGAAGTAGAGAGAAACAGCGAGAGGGAGAGAGAGACAGAGAGAGATAGAGAAACAAAGAGAGCCAGAGAGAACGGAGAGCGGCAGAAAGCTAATGATCAAGACAGACAGAGAGAGACGGAGAGAGACAGAGAGAGGCAGAGAGAGACGGAGAGAGGTGGAGAGAGACAGAGAGAGACAGAGGGAGACAGAGAGTGGCAAGGAGAGAGTGAGAGGGACAGAGAGAGACAGAGAGAGACAGAGAGGGACAGAAAGAGACAGAGAGAGACAGAGACAAGTAGAGAGAAACAGCGAGAGATGGAGAGAGACAGAGAGTGACAGAGAGACACCGAGAAAGACAGAGAAAGTCAGAGAGGGACAGGGAGAGGCAAGGAGAGACAGAGAGGGACAGAAAGAGACAGAGACGGAGTGAGACAGAAAGAGACAGAGAGGGACGGAGAGAGGCAGATAGAGACAGAGAGAGGTAGAGAGAGACAGGGAGACAGAGACAGAGACCGGGAGAGACAGAGAGAGACAGAGAGAGGCAGAGAGAGACAGAGTGAGATAGAGAGACCGAGAGAGACAGAGACAGACAGTGAGGGACAGATAGAGGCAGAGAGAGGCAGAGAGAGACAGAGAGAGACAGAGAGAGACAGAGTGAGATGGAGAGAGACAGAGACAGACAGAGAGGGACAGAGAGAGGCAGAGTGAGGCAGTGAGAGACAAAGAGAGACAGAGAGAGGCAGGGAGAGACAGAGAGAGGCTGAGAGAGACAGAGAGAGAGACGGAGAGAGACCGAGAGAGGCGGAGAGAGACAGAGAGAGACAGAGAAAGAGAGAGAGAGGCAAGGAGAGACAGAGAGGGACAGAAAGAGACAGAGACGGAGAGAGACAGAAAGATACATAGAGGGACAGAGAGAGGCAGATAGAGAGAGAAGGAGACAGACAGAGAGTGACAGAGAGAGACAGAGAAACAAAGAGACCCAGAGAGAACGGAGAGCGGCAGAAAGCTAATGATCAAGACAGACAGAGAGAGACGGAGAGAGACAGAGAGAGACAGAGAAAGAGAGAGAGAGGCAAGGAGAGACAGAGAGGGACAGAAAGAGACAGAGACGGAGAGAGACAGAAAGAGACATAGAGGGACAGAAAGAGGCAGAAAGTTAGAGAGAGGCAGAGAGGGACAGAGAGAGACTGAGATAAACAGAAAGAGACAGAGAGAGACAGATAGAGAGAGAGACACATAGAGAGAGACGGAGAGAGGGAGAGAGAGACAGGAGGGTAGAGACAGAGACCGGGAGAAACAGAGAGAGACAGAGAGAAGTAGAGAGAAACAGGGAGAGATAGAGAGAGACAGAGAGGGACAGAGAGAGGCAGATAGAGAGAGACGGCGAGAGGGAGAGAGAGACAGAGAGAGACAGAGGGAGACAGAGAATGGCAAGGAGAGAGTGAGAGGGACAGAAAGAGACAGAGAGAGACAGAGAGGGACAGAAAGAAACAGAGAGAGACAGAGACAAGTAGAGAGAAACAGCGAGAGATAGAGAGAGACAGAGAGTGACAGAGAGACACCGAGAAAGACAGAGAAAGTCAGAGAGGGACAGGGAGAGGCAAGGTGAGACAGAGAGGGACAGAAAGAGACAGAGACGGAGTGAGACAGAAAGAGACAGAGAGGGACGGAGAGAGGCAGATAGAGACAGAGAGAGGTAGAGAGAGACAGGGAGACAGAGACAGAGACCGGGAGAGACAGAGAGAGGCAGAGAGAGACAGAGTGAGATAGAGAGACCGAGAGAGACAGAGACAAACAGTAGGGGCAGATAGAGGCAGAGAGAGGCAGAGAGAGACTAAGAGAGACTAAGAGAGACAGAGTGAGATGGAGAGAGACAGAGACAGACAGAGAGGGACAGAGAGAGGCAGAGTGAGGCAGTGAGAGACAAAGAGAGACAGAGAGAGGCAGGGAGAGACAGAGAGAGGCTGAGAGAGACAGAGAGAGAGACGGAGAGAGACCGAGAGAGGCGGAGGGAGACAGAGAGAGACAGAGAAAGAGAGAGAGAGGCAAGGAGAGACAGAGAGGGACAGAAAGAGACAGAGACGGAGAGAGACAGAAAGAGACATAGAGGGACAGAGAGAGGCAGAGAGTTAGAGAGAGGCAGAGAGAGAGACAGAGAGAGACGGAGAGAGACAGAGAGGGACAGAAAGAGACAGAGAGAGACAGAGACAAGTGAAGAGAAACAGCGAGAGATAGAGAGAGACAGAGAGTGACAGAGGGACACCGAGAAAGTCAGAGAGGGACAGAGCGAGACAGAGATAGACAGAAAGAGACAGAGAGAGACAGATAGAGAGAGAGACAGATAGAGAGAGACGGAGAGAGGGAGAGAGAGACAGGAGGGTAGAGACAGAGACCGGGAGAGACAGAGAGAGACAGAGAGAAGTAGAGAGAAACAGGGAGAGATAGAGAGAGACAGAGAGGGACAGAGAGAGGCAGATAGAGAGAGACGGCGAGAGGGAGAGAGAGGGAGAGAGAGACAGAGAGAGACAGAGGGAGACAGAGAGAGGCCAGGAGAGACAGAGAGGGACAGAAAGAGGCAGAGAGGGACAGGAAGAGACAGAGAGAGACAGAGAGAAGTAGAGAGGGACAGAGAGAGGCAGATAGAGAGAGACGGAGAGCGGCAGAAAGCTAATGATCAAGACAGACAGAGAGAGACGGAGAGAGACAGAGAGAGACGGAGAGACAGAGAGAGACAGAGGGAGACAGAGAGAGGCAAGGGGAGACAGAGAGGGACAGAAAGAGGCAGAGAGGGACAGAAAGAGACAGAGAGAGACAGAGAGAAGTAGAGAGAGACAGAGAGAGGCAGATGGAGGGAGAGAGAGGCAGAGAGAGAGAAAGAGAGAGAGAAAGAGAGAAAGAGAGAAAGAGAGGCAGAGAGAGACAGAGAGAGACAGAGAGAGACAGAGAAAAGTAGAGAGAAACAGCGAGAGATAGAGAGAGATAGAGAGGGACAGAGAGGGGCAGATAGAGAGAGACGGAGAGAGGGAGAGAGAGACAGAGAGAGACGGAGAGAGGCGGAATACAGAGAGAGACAGAGGGAGACAGAGAGAGGCAAGGAGAGACAGAGAGGGACAGAAAGAGAGAGAGAGAGACAGAGAGAAGTAGAGAGAAACAGTGAGAGATGGAGGAAGACAGAGAGTGACAGAGAGACACCGAGGAAGACAGAGAAAGACAGAAAAAGTCAGAGCGGGACAGAGAGGGACAGAGAGAGGCAGATAGACAGAGACGGAGACAGACAGAGAGAGAGAGAGACAGAGAGAGACGGAGAGAGACAGAGAGAGACAGAGAGAGACGGAGAGAGACAGAGAGAGACAGAGAGAGACGGAGAGAGGCGGAGCGAGACAGAGACAGAGGGAGACAGAGAGAGGCAGAGAGAGGCACAGAGAGAGACAGAGAGAGGCAGAGAGAGACGGAGAGAGGCGGAGAGAGGCAGAGAGTTAGAGAGAGGCAGAGAGAGACAGAGAGAGACGGAGAGGGACAGAGAGAGACGGAGAGAGGCGGAGAGAGACAGAGAGAGATAGGGAGAGGCAAGGAGAGACAGAGAGTGACAGAGAGACACCGAGAAAGACAGAGAAAGTCAGAGAAGGCCAGAGAGAGGTGGAGAGAGAGACAGAACGAGACAGAGAGAAACGGAGAGAGGAAGAAATCGATAGAGAAAAAAAAGAGCCAGAGAGGCACAGAGAGAGACAGAGAGAGGCAGAGAGAGGCAGAGGGTTAGAGAGAGGCAGAGAGAGACGGAGAGAGACAGAGAGAGACAGAGAGAGACAGAGAGAGACAGAGAGAGACAGAGGGAGACTGAGAGAGGCAAGGAGAGACAGAGAGGGAGAGAAGAGACAGAGAAGGAGAGAGACAGAAAGAGACAGAGAGGGACAGAGGGAGGCAGATAGAGACAGAGAGAGGTAGAGAGAGACAGGGAGACAGAGACAGAGACCGGGAGAGACAGAGAGAGGCAGAGAGAGACAGAGTGAGATAGAGAGACCGAGAGAGAGAGAGAGACAGACAGTGAGGGACAGAGAGAGGCAGAGAGAGACTAAGAGAGACTAAGAGAGAATGAGTGAGATGGAAAGAGACAGAGACAGACAGAGAGGGACAGAGAGAGGCAGAGTGAGGCAGTGAGAGACAAAGAGAGACAGAGAGAGACGGAGAGAGGCTGAGAGAGACAGAGAGAGAGACGGAGAGAGACCGAGAGAGGCGGAGAGACAGAGAGAGACAGAGACAGAGAGGCAAGGAGAGACAGAGAGGGACAGAAAGAGACAGAGTGAGACAGAGACAAGTAGAGAGAAACAGCGAGAGATAGAGAGAGACAGAGAGTGACAGAGAGACACCGAGAAAGACAGAGCAAGTCAGAGAGGGACAGGGAGAGGCAAGGAGAGACAGAGACAGACAGAGAGAGATACAGACACAAAGAGAGCAAGAGAGGAACGGAGAAAGGGAGAGAGAGATGGAGAAACAACCAGAGCCAGAGAGAGACAGAGAGAAGCAGAGAGATACAGCGAGAGGTAGAGGGAGAGAGGGCGTGACAGAGAGACACCGAGAAAGACAGAGAAAGTCAGAGAGGGACAGGGAGAGACAGAGAGAGATAGAGACAGACAGAGCGGGACAGAGAGAGGCAGAGAGAGACAAAGAGAGACAGAGAGAGACAGAGAGAGAGAGACGGAGGGAGACAGAGAGAGACAGAGAGGGGCAGAAAGAGGGAGAGACAGAGTGAAATAGAGAGAAACAGCGAGAGATAGAGGGAGACACAGAGTGACAGAGAGACACCGAGAAAGACAGAGAAAGTCAGAAAAGGCCAGCGAGAGGCAGAGAGAGGTGGAGAGAGAGATAGAACGAGACAGAGAGAAACGGAGAGAGGAAGAAAGTGATAGAGAAATAAAGAGAGCCAGAGAGAGGCAGAGAGTTAGAGAGAGGCAGAGAGAGACAGAGAGAGACAGAGAAAGTCAGAGCGGGACAGAGAGGGACAGAGAGAGGCAGATAGACAGAGACGGAGACAGAGAGAGAGAGAGAGACAGAGAGAGACGGAGAGAGACAGAGAGAGAGACAGAGAGAGACGGAGTGAGGCGGAGAGAGACAGAGAGAGAGACATAGAGAGACAGAGGGAGACAGAGAGGCAAGGAGAGACAGAGAGGGACAGAAAGAGAGAGAGAGAGACAGAGAGAAGTAGAGAGAAACAGCGAGAGGGAGAGAGAGACAGAGAGAGATAGAGAAACAAAGAGAGCCAGAGAGAACGGAGAGCGGCAGAAAGCTAATGATCAAGACAGACAGAGAGAGACGGAGAGAGACAGAGAGAGGCAGAGAGAGACGGAGAGAGGTGGAGAGAGACAGAGAGAGACAGAGGGAGACAGAGAGTGGCAAGGAGAGAGTGAGAGGGACAGAGAGAGACAGAGAGAGACAGAGAGGGACAGAAAGAGACAGAGAGAGACAGAGACAAGTAGAGAGAAACAGCGAGAGATGGAGAGAGACAGAGAGTGACAGAGAGACACCGAGAAAGACAGAGAAAGTCAGAGAGGGACAGGGAGAGGCAAGGAGAGACAGAGAGGGACAGAAAGAGACAGAGACGGAGTGAGACAGAAAGAGACAGAGAGGGACGGAGAGAGGCAGATAGAGACAGAGAGAGGTAGAGAGAGACAGGGAGACAGAGACAGAGACCGGGAGAGACAGAGAGAGACAGAGAGAGGCAGAGAGAGACAGAGTGAGATAGAGAGACCGAGAGAGACAGAGACAGACAGTGAGGGACAGATAGAGGCAGAGAGAGGCAGAGAGAGACAGAGAGAGACAGAGAGAGACAGAGTGAGATGGAGAGAGACAGAGACAGACAGAGAGGGACAGAGAGAGGCAGAGTGAGGCAGTGAGAGACAAAGAGAGACAGAGAGAGGCAGGGAGAGACAGAGAGAGGCTGAGAGAGACAGAGAGAGAGACGGAGAGAGACCGAGAGAGGCGGAGAGAGACAGAGAGAGACAGAGAAAGAGAGAGAGAGGCAAGGAGAGACAGAGAGGGACAGAAAGAGACAGAGACGGAGAGAGACAGAAAGATACATAGAGGGACAGAGAGAGGCAGATAGAGAGAGAAGGAGACAGACAGAGAGTGACAGAGAGAGACAGAGAAACAAAGAGACCCAGAGAGAACGGAGAGCGGCAGAAAGCTAATGATCAAGACAGACAGAGAGAGACGGAGAGAGACAGAGAGAGACAGAGAAAGAGAGAGAGAGGCAAGGAGAGACAGAGAGGGACAGAAAGAGACAGAGACGGAGAGAGACAGAAAGAGACATAGAGGGACAGAAAGAGGCAGAAAGTTAGAGAGAGGCAGAGAGGGACAGAGAGAGACTGAGATAAACAGAAAGAGACAGAGAGAGACAGATAGAGAGAGAGACACATAGAGAGAGACGGAGAGAGGGAGAGAGAGACAGGAGGGTAGAGACAGAGACCGGGAGAAACAGAGAGAGACAGAGAGAAGTAGAGAGAAACAGGGAGAGATAGAGAGAGACAGAGAGGGACAGAGAGAGGCAGATAGAGAGAGACGGCGAGAGGGAGAGAGAGACAGAGAGAGACAGAGGGAGACAGAGAATGGCAAGGAGAGAGTGAGAGGGACAGAAAGAGACAGAGAGAGACAGAGAGGGACAGAAAGAAACAGAGAGAGACAGAGACAAGTAGAGAGAAACAGCGAGAGATAGAGAGAGACAGAGAGTGACAGAGAGACACCGAGAAAGACAGAGAAAGTCAGAGAGGGACAGGGAGAGGCAAGGTGAGACAGAGAGGGACAGAAAGAGACAGAGACGGAGTGAGACAGAAAGAGACAGAGAGGGACGGAGAGAGGCAGATAGAGACAGAGAGAGGTAGAGAGAGACAGGGAGACAGAGACAGAGACCGGGAGAGACAGAGAGAGGCAGAGAGAGACAGAGTGAGATAGAGAGACCGAGAGAGACAGAGACAAACAGTAGGGGCAGATAGAGGCAGAGAGAGGCTGAGAGAGACAGAGAGAGAGAGACGGAGAGAGACCGAGAGAGGCGGAGAGAGACAGAGAGAGACAGAGAAAGAGAGAGAGAGGCAAGGAGAGACAGAGAGGGACAGAAAGAGACAGAGACGGAGAGAGGGAGAGAGAGACAGGAGGGTAGAGACAGAGACCGGGAGAGACAGAGAGAGACAGAGAGAAGTAGAGAGAAACAGGGAGAGATAGAGAGAGACAGAGAGGGACAGAGAGAGGCAGATAGAGAGAGACGGCGAGAGGGAGAGAGAGGGAGAGAGAGACAGAGAGAGACAGAGGGAGACAGAGAGAGGCAAGGAGAGACAGAGAGGGACAGAAAGAGGCAGACAGGGACAGGAAGAGACAGAGAGAGACAGAGAGAAGTAGAGAGGGACAGAGAGAGGCAGATAGAGAGAGACGGAGAGCGGCAGAAAGCTAATGATCAAGACAGACAGAGAGAGACGGAGAAAGACAGAGAGAGACAGAGAGAGACGGAGAGACAGAGAGAGACAGAGGGAGACAGAGAGAGGCAAGGGGAGACAGAGAGGGACAGAAAGAGGCAGAGAGGGACAGAAAGAGACAGAGAGAGACAGAGAGAAGTAGAGAGAGACAGAGAGAGGCAGATGGAGGGAGAGAGAGGCAGAGAGAGAGAAAGAGAGAGAGAAAGAGAGAAAGAGAGGCAGAGAGAGACAGAGAGAGACAGAGAGAGACAGAGAAAAGTAGAGAGAAACAGCGAGAGATAGAGAGAGATAGAGAGCGACAGAGAGGGGCAGATAGAGAGAGACGGAGAGAGGGAGAGAGAGACAGAGAGAGACGGAGAGAGGCGGAATACAGAGAGAGACAGAGGGAGACAGAGAGAGGCAAGGAGAGACAGAGAGGGACAGAAAGAGAGAGAGAGAGACAGAGAGAAGTAGAGAGAAACAGTGAGAGATGGAGGGAGACAGAGAGTGACAGAGAGACACCGAGGAAGACAGAGAAAGACAGAAAAAGTCAGAGCGGGACAGAGAGGGACAGAGAGAGGCAGATAGACAGAGACGGAGACAGACAGAGAGAGAGAGAGACAGAGAGAGGCGGAGAGAGACAGAGAGAGATAGGGAGAGGCAAGGAGAGACAGAGAGTGACAGAGAGACACCGAGAAAGACAGAGAAAGTCAGAGAAGGCCAGAGAGAGGTGGAGAGAGAGACAGAACGAGACAGAGAGAAACGGAGAGAGGAAGAAATCGATAGAGAAAAAAAAGAGCCAGAGAGGCACAGAGAGAGACAGAGAGAGGCAGAGAGAGGCAGAGGGTTAGAGAGAGGCAGAGAGAGACGGAGAGAGACAGAGAGAGACAGAGAGAGACAGAGAGAGACAGAGAGAGACAGAGGGAGACTGAGAGAGGCAAGGAGAGACAGAGAGGGAGAGAAGAGACAGAGAAGGAGAGAGACAGAAAGAGACAGAGAGGGACAGAGGGAGGCAGATAGAGACAGAGAGAGGTAGAGAGAGACAGGGAGACAGAGACAGAGACCGGGAGAGACAGAGAGAGGCAGAGAGAGACAGAGTGAGATAGAGAGACCGAGAGAGAGAGAGAGACAGACAGTGAGGGACAGAGAGATGCAGAGAGAGACTAAGAGAGACTAAGAGAGAATGAGTGAGATGGAGAGAGACAGAGACAGACAGAGAGGGACAGAGAGAGGCAGAGTGAGGCAGTGAGAGACAAAGAGAGACAGAGAGAGACGGAGAGAGGCTGAGAGAGACAGAGAGAGAGACGGAGAGAGACCGAGAGAGGCGGAGAGAGACAGAGAGAGACAGAGACAGAGAGGCAAGGAGAGACAGAGAGGGACAGAAAGAGACAGAGTGAGACAGAGACAAGTAGAGAGAAACAGCGAGAGATAGAGAGAGACAGAGAGTGACAGAGAGACACCGAGAAAGACAGAGCAAGTCAGAGAAGGACAGGGAGAGGCAAGGAGAGACAGAGACAGACAGAGAGAGATACAGACACAAAGAGAGCAAGAGAGGAACGGAGAAAGGGAGAGAGAGATGGAGAAACAACCAGAGCCAGAGAGAGACAGAGAGAAGCAGAGAGATACAGCGAGAGGTAGAGGGAGAGAGGGCGTGACAGAGAGACACCGAGAAAGACAGAGAAAGTCAGAGAGGGACAGGGAGAGACAGAGAGAGATAGAGACAGACAGAGCGGGACAGAGAGAGGCAGAGAGAGACAAAGAGAGACAGAGAGAGACAGAGAGAGAGAGACGGAGGGAGACAGAGAGAGACAGAGAGGGGCAGAAAGAGGGAGAGACAGAGTGAAATAGAGAGAAACAGCGAGAGATAGAGGGAGACACAGAGTGACAGAGAGACACCGAGAAAGACAGAGAAAGTCAGAAAAGGCCAGCGAGAGGCAGAGAGAGGTGGAGAGAGAGATAGAACGAGACAGAGAGAAACGGAGAGAGGAAGAAAGTGATAGAGAAATAAAGAGAGCCAGAGAGAGGCAGAGAGTTAGAGAGAGGCAGAGAGAGACAGAGAGAGACAGAGAAAGTCAGAGCGGGACAGAGAGGGACAGAGAGAGGCAGATAGACAGAGACGGAGACAGAGAGAGAGAGAGAGACAGAGAGAGACGGAGAGAGACAGAGAGAGAGAGACAGAGAGAGACGGAGTGAGGCGGAGAGAGACAGAGAGAGAGACATAGAGAGACAGAGGGAGACAGAGAGGCAAGGAGAGACAGAGAGGGACAGAAAGAGAGAGAGAGAGACAGAGAGAAGTAGAGAGAAACAGCGAGAGGGCGAGAGAGACAGAGAGAGATAGAGAAACAAAGAGAGCCAGAGAGAACGGAGAGCGGCAGAAAGCTAATGATCAAGACAGACAGAGAGAGACGGAGAGAGACAGAGAGAGGCAGAGAGAGACGGAGAGCGGTGGAGAGAGACAGAGAGAGACAGAGGGAGACAGAGAGTGGCAAGGAGAGAGTGAGAGGGACAGAGAGAGACAGAGAGAGACAGAGAGGGACAGAAAGAGACAGAGAGAGACAGAGACAAGTAGAGAGAAACAGCGAGAGATGGAGAGAGACAGAGAGTGACAGAGAGACACCGAGAAAGACAGAGAAAGTCAGAGAGGGACAGGGAGAGGCAAGGAGAGACAGAGAGGGACAGAAAGAGACAGAGACGGAGTGAGACAGAAAGAGACAGAGAGGGACGGAGAGAGGCAGATAGAGACAGAGAGAGGTAGAGAGAGACAGGGAGACAGAGACAGAGACCGGGAGAGACAGAGAGAGACAGAGAGAGGCAGAGAGAGACAGAGTGAGATAGAGAGACCGAGAGAGACAGAGACAGACAGTGAGGGACAGATAGAGGCAGAGAGAGGCAGAGAGAGACAGAGAGAGACAGAGAGAGACAGAGTGAGATGGAGAGAGACAGAGACAGACAGAGAGGGACAGAGAGAGGCAGAGTGAGGCAGTGAGAGACAAAGAGAGACAGAGAGAGGCAGGGAGAGACAGAGAGAGGCTGAGAGAGACAGAGAGAGAGACGGAGAGAGACCGAGAGAGGCGGAGAGAGACAGAGAGAGACAGAGAAAGAGAGAGAGAGGCAAGGAGAGACAGAGAGGGACAGAAAGAGACAGAGACGGAGAGAGACAGAAAGA
Source organism: Diachasmimorpha longicaudata (assembly GCF_034640455.1). Lineage (NCBI taxonomy): Eukaryota > Metazoa > Arthropoda > Insecta > Hymenoptera > Braconidae > Diachasmimorpha > Diachasmimorpha longicaudata. Next base: position 146,056 of record NW_026973914.1, on the reverse strand, counting down.
TACATAGAGGGACAGAGAGAGGCAGATAGAGAGAGAAGGAGACAGACAGAGAGTGACAGAGAGAGACAGAGAAACAAAGAGACCCAGAGAGAACGGAGAGCGGCAGAAAGCTAATGATCAAGACAGACAGAGAGAGACGGAGAGAGACAGAGAGAGACAGAGTGAGATGGAGAGAGACAGAGACAGACAGAGAGGGACAGAGAGAGGCAGAGTGAGGCAGTGAGAGACAAAGAGAGACAGAGAGAGGCAGGGAGAGACAGAGAGAGGCTGAGAGAGACAGAGAGAGAGACGGAGAGAGACCGAGAGAGGCGGAGAGAGACAGAGAGAGACAGAGAAAGAGAGAGAGAGGCAAGGAGAGACAGAGAGGGACAGAAAGAGACAGAGACGGAGAGAGACAGAAAGAGACATAGAGGGACAGAAAGAGGCAGAGAGTTAGAGAGAGGCAGAGAGGGACAGAGAGAGACTGAGATAGACAGAAAGAGACAGAGAGAGACAGATAGAGAGAGAGACACATAGAGAGAGACGGAGAGAGGGAGAGAGAGACAGGAGGGTAGAGACAGAGACCGGGAGAAACAGAGAGAGACAGAGAGAAGTAGAGAGAAACAGGGAGAGATAGAGAGAGACAGAGAGGGACAGAGAGAGGCAGATAGAGAGAGACGGCGAGAGGGAGAGAGAGACAGAGAGAGACAGAGGGAGACAGAGAATGGCAAGGAGAGAGTGAGAGGGACAGAAAGAGACAGAGAGAGACAGAGAGGGACAGAAAGAAACAGAGAGAGACAGAGACAAGTAGAGAGAAACAGCGAGAGATAGAGAGAGACAGAGAGTGACAGAGAGACACCGAGAAAGACAGAGAAAGTCAGAGAGGGACAGGGAGAGGCAAGGTGAGACAGAGAGGGACAGAAAGAGACAGAGACGGAGTGAGACAGAAAGAGACAGAGAGGGACGGAGAGAGGCAGATAGAGACAGAGAGAGGTAGAGAGAGACAGGGAGACAGAGACAGAGACCGGGAGAGACAGAGAGAGGCAGAGAGAGACAGAGTGAGATAGAGAGACCGAGAGAGACAGAGACAAACAGTAGGGGCAGATAGAGGCAGAGAGAGGCTGAGAGAGACAGAGAGAGAGAGACGGAGAGAGACCGAGAGAGGCGGAGAGAGACAGAGAGAGACAGAGAAAGAGAGAGAGAGGCAAGGAGAGACAGAGAGGGACAGAAAGAGACAGAGACGGAGAGAGGGAGAAAGAGACATAGAGGGACAGAAAGAGGCAGAGAGTTAGAGAGAGGCAGAGAGGGACAGAGAGAGACTGAGATAGACAGAAAGAGACAGAGAGAGACAGGTAGAGAGAGAGACACATAGAGAGAGACGGAGAGAGGGAGAGAGAGACAGGAGGGTAGAGACAGAGACCGGGAGAAACAGAGAGAGACAGAGAGAAGTAGAGAGAAACAGGGAGAGATAGAGAGAGACAGAGAGGGACAGAGAGAGGCAGATAGAGAGAGACGGCGAGAGGGAGAGAGAGACAGAGAGAGACAGAGGGAGACAGAGAATGGCAAGGAGAGAGTGAGAGGGACAGAAAGAGACAGAGAGAGACAGAGAGGGACAGAAAGAAACAGAGAGAGACAGAGACAAGTAGAGAGAAACAGCGAGAGATAGAGAGAGACAGAGAGTGACAGAGAGACACCGAGAAAGACAGAGAAAGTCAGAGAGGGACAGGGAGAGGCAAGGTGAGACAGAGAGGGACAGAAAGAGACAGAGACGGAGTGAGACAGAAAGAGACAGAGAGGGACGGAGAGAGGCAGATAGAGACAGAGAGAGGTAGAGAGAGACAGGGAGACAGAGACAGAGACCGGGAGAGACAGAGAGAGGCAGAGAGAGACAGAGTGAGATAGAGAGACCGAGAGAGACAGAGACAAACAGTAGGGGCAGATAGAGGCAGAGAGAGGCTGAGAGAGACAGAGAGAGAGAGACGGAGAGAGACCGAGAGAGGCGGAGAGAGACAGAGAGAGACAGAGAAAGAGAGAGAGAGGCAAGGAGAGACAGAGAGGGACAGAAAGAGACAGAGACGGAGAGAGGGAGAAAGAGACATAGAGGGACAGAAAGAGGCAGAGAGTTAGAGAGAGGCAGAGAGGGACAGAGAGAGACTGAGATAGACAGAAAGAGACAGAGAGAGACAGATAGAGAGAGAGACACATAGAGAGAGACGGAGAGAGGGAGAGAGAGACAGGAGGGTAGAGACAGAGACCGGGAGAAACAGAGAGAGACAGAGAGAAGTAGAGAGAAACAGGGAGAGATAGAGAGAGACAGAGAGGGACAGAGAGAGGCAGATAGAGAGAGACGGCGAGAGGGAGAGAGAGACAGAGAGAGACAGAGGGAGACAGAGAATGGCAAGGAGAGAGTGAGAGGGACAGAAAGAGACAGAGAGAGACAGAGAGGGACAGAAAGAAACAGAGAGAGACAGAGACAAGTAGAGAGAAACAGCGAGAGATAGAGAGAGACAGAGAGTGACAGAGAGACACCGAGAAAGACAGAGAAAGTCAGAGAGGGACAGGGAGAGGCAAGGTGAGACAGAGAGGGACAGAAAGAGACAGAGACGGAGTGAGACAGAAAGAGACAGAGAGGGACGGAGAGAGGCAGATAGAGACAGAGAGAGGTAGAGAGAGACAGGGAGACAGAGACAGAGACCGGGAGAGACAGAGAGAGGCAGAGAGAGACAGAGTGAGATAGAGAGACCGAGAGAGACAGAGACAAACAGTAGGGGCAGATAGAGGCAGAGAGAGGCTGAGAGAGACAGAGAGAGAGACGGAGAGAGACCGAGAGAGGCGGAGAGAGACAGAGAGAGACAGAGAAAGAGAGAGAGAGGCAAGGAGAGACAGAGAGGGACAGAAAGAGACAGAGACGGAGAGAGGGAGAGAGAGACAGGAGGGTAGAGACAGAGACCGGGAGAGACAGAGAGAGACAGAGAGAAGTAGAGAGAAACAGGGAGAGATAGAGAGAGACAGAGAGGGACAGAGAGAGGCAGATAGAGAGAGACGGCGAGAGGGAGAGAGAGGGAGAGAGAGACAGAGAGAGACAGAGGGAGACAGAGAGAGGCAAGGAGAGACAGAGAGGGACAGAAAGAGGCAGAGAGGGACAGGAAGAGACAGAGAGAGACAGAGAGAAGTAGAGAGGGACAGAGAGAGGCAGATAGAGAGAGACGGAGAGCGGCAGAAAGCTAATGATCAAGACAGACAGAGAGAGACGGAGAAAGACAGAGAGAGACAGAGAGAGACGGAGAGACAGAGAGAGACAGAGGGAGACAGAGAGAGGCAAGGGGAGACAGAGAGGGACAGAAAGAGGCAGAGAGGGACAGAAAGAGACAGAGAGAGACAGAGAGAAGTAGAGAGAGACAGAGAGAGGCAGATGGAGGGAGAGAGAGGCAGAGAGAGAGAAAGAGAGAGAGAAAGAGAGAAAGAGAGGCAGAGAGAGACAGAGAGAGACAGAGAGAGACAGAGAAAAGTAGAGAGAAACAGCGAGAGATAGAGAGAGATAGAGAGCGACAGAGAGGGGCAGATAGAGAGAGACGGAGAGAGGGAGAGAGAGACAGAGAGAGACGGAGAGAGGCGGAATACAGAGAGAGACAGAGGGAGACAGAGAGAGGCAAGGAGAGACAGAGAGGGACAGAAAGAGAGAGAGAGACAGAGAGAAGTAGAGAGAAACAGTGAGAGATGGAGGGAGACAGAGAGTGACAGAGAGACACCGAGGAAGACAGAGAAAGACAGAAAAAGTCAGAGCGGGACAGAGAGGGAGAGAGAGAGGCAGATAGACAGAGACGGAGACAGACAGAGAGAGAGAGACAGAGAGAGACGGAGAGAGACAGAGAGAGACAGAGAGAGACGGAGAGAGACAGAGAGAGACAGAGAGAGACGGAGAGAGGCGGAGCGAGACAGAGACAGAGGGAGACAGAGAGAGGCAGAGAGAGGCACAGAGAGAGACAGAGAGAGGCAGAGAGAGACGGAGAGAGGCGGAGAGAGGCAGAGGGTTAGAGAGAGGCAGAGAGAGACAGAGAGAGACGGAGACAAGTAGAGAGAAACAGCGAGAGATAGAGAGAGACAGAGAGTGACAGAGAGACACCGAGAAAGACAGAGAAAGTCAGAGAGGGACAGGGAGAGGCAAGGAGAGACAGAGAGTGACAGAGAGACACCGAGAAATACAGAGAAAGTCAGAGAGGGACAGGGAGAGGCAGAGAGGCAGAGGGTTAGAGAGAGACAGAGAGAGATAGAGAAACAAAGAGAGCCAGAGAGAACGGAGAGCGGCAGAAAGCTAATGATCAAGACAGACAGAGAGAGACGGAGAGAGACAGAGAGAGGCAAAGAGAGACGGAGAGAGGTGGAGAGAGACAGAGAGAGACAGAGGGAGACAGAGAGTGGCAAGGAGAGAGTGAGAGGGACAGAAAGAGACAGAGAGAGACAGAGAGGGACAGAAAGAAACAGAGAGAGACAGAGACAAGTAGAGAGAAACAGCGAGAGATAGAGAGAGACAGAGAGTGACAGAGAGACACCGAGAAAGACAGAGAAAGTCAGAGAGGGTCAGGGAGAGGCAAGGAGAGACAGAGAGGGACAGAAAGAGACAGAGACGGAGTGAGACAGAAAGAGACAGAGAGGGACGGAGAGAGGCAGATAGAGACAGAGAGAGGTAGAGAGAGACAGGGAGACAGAGACAGAGACCGGGCGAAACAGAGAGAGGCAGAGAGAGACAGAGTGAGATAGAGAGACCGAGAGAGACAGAGACAAACAGTGAGGGACAGATAGAGGCAGAGAGAGGCAGAGAGAGACTAAGAGAGACTAAGAGAGACAGAGTGAGATGGAGAGAGACAGAGACAGACAGAGAGGGACAGAGAGAGGCAGAGTGAGGCAGTGAGAGACAAAGAGAGACAGAGAGAGGCAGGGAGAGACAGAGAGAGGCTGAGAGAGACAGAGAGAGAGACGGAGAGAGACCGAGAGAGGCGGAGAGAGACAGAGAGAGACAGAGAAAGAGAGAGAGAGGCAAGGAGAGACAGAGAGGGACAGAAAGAGACAGAGACGGAGAGAGACAGAAAGAGACATAGAGGGACAGAGAGAGGCAGAGAGTTAGAGAGAGGCAGAGAGAGAGACAGAGAGAGACGGAGAGAGACAGAGAGGGACAGAAAGAGAAAGAGACAAGTGAAGAGAAACAGCGAGAGATAGAGAGAGACAGAGAGTGACAGAGGGACACCGAGAAAGACAGAGAAAGTCAGAGAGGGACAGAGCGAGACAGAGATAGACAGAAAGAGACAGAGAGAGACAGATAGAGAGAGAGACAGATAGAGAGAGACGGAGAGAGGGAGAGAGAGACAGGAGGGTAGAGACAGAGACCGGGAGAGACAGAGAGAGACAGAGAGAAGTAGAGAGAAACAGGGAGAGATAGAGAGAGACAGAGAGGGACAGAGAGAGGCAGATAGAGAGAGACGGCGAGAGGGAGAGAGAGGCAGAGAGTGACAGAGAGAGACAGAGGGAGACAGAGAGAGACAGATAGAGACAGATAGAGACAAAGAGAGACAGAGAGAGACAGAGAGTTAGAGAGAGGCAGAGACAGACAGAGAGAGACAGAGAGAGGCAAGGAGAGACAGAGAGGGACAGAGACAGAGAGAGACAGAAAGAGACAGAGACGGAGAGAGACAGAGAGAGACGGAGAGAGCCAGAGAGAGACAGAGAGAGACGGAGAGAGGCGGAGAGAGACAGAGAGAGACAGAGAGAGGCAAGGAGAGACAGAGAGGGACAGGAAGAGAGAGAGAGGGACAGAGAGAAGTAGAGAGAAACAGCGAGAGACGGAGAGAGACAGAGAGTGACAGAGAGACACCGAGAAAGACAGAGAAAGTCCGAGCGGGACAGAGAGGGACAGAGAGAGGCAGATAGACAGAGACGGAGACAGACAGAGAGAGAGAGAGAGACGGAGAGAGACCGAGAGAGGCGGAGAGAGACAGAGACAGAGAGAGAGAGGCAAGGAGAGACAGAGAGGGACAGAAAGAGACAGAGACGGAGAGAGACAGAAAGAGACATCGAGGGACAGAGAGAGGCAGATAGAGAGAGAAGGAGACAGACAGAGAGAGAGACGGAGAGAGACCGAGCGAGGCGGAGAGAGACAGAGAGAGACAGAGACAGAGAGAGAGAGACAGAGTGTGACAGAGAGAGACAGAGAAACAAAGAGAGCCAGAGAGAACGGAGAGCGGCAGAAAGCTAATGATCAAGACAGACAGAGAGAGACGGAGAGAGACAGAGAGAGACAGAGAGAGACAGATAGAGAGAGAGACAGATAGAGAGAGACGGAGAGAGGGAGAGAGAGACAGGAGGGTAGAGACAGAGACCGGGAGAAACAGAGAGAGACAGAGAGAAGTAGAGAGAAACAGGGAGAGATAGAGAGAGACAGAGAGGGACAGAGAGAGGCAGATAGAGAGAGACGGCGAGAGGGAGAGAGAGACAGAGAGAGACAGAGGGAGACAGAGAGTGGCAAGGAGAGAGTGAGAGGGACAGAAAGAGACAGAGAGAGACAGAGAGGGACAGAAAGAAACAGAGAGAGACAGAGACAAGTAGAGAGAAACAGCGAGAGATAGAGAGAGACAGAGAGTGACAGAGAGACACCGAGAAAGACAGAGAAAGTCAGAGAGGGACAGGGAGAGGCAAGGAGAGACAGAGAGGGACAGAAAGAGACAGAGACGGAGCGAGACAGAAAGAGACAGAGAGGGACGGAGAGAGGCAGATAGAGACAGAGAGAGGTAGAGAGAGACAGGGAGACAGAGACAGAGACCGGGAGAGACAGAGAGAGGCAGAGAGAGACAGAGTGAGATAGAGAGACCGAGAGAGACAGAGACAAACAGTAGGGGCAGATAGAGGCAGAGAGAGGCAGAGAGAGACTAAGAGAGACTAAGAGAGACAGAGTGAGATGGAGAGAGACAGAGACAGACAGAGAGGGACAGAGAGAGGCAGAGTGAGGCAGTGAGAGACAAAGAGAGACAGAGAGAGGCAGGGAGAGACAGAGAGAGGCTGAGAGAGACAGAGAGAGAGACGGAGAGAGACCGAGAGAGGCGGAGAGACACAGAGAGAGACAGAGAAAGAGAGAGAGAGGCAAGGAGAGACAGAGAGGGACAGAAAGAGACAGAGACGGAGAGAGACAGAAAGAGACATAGAGGGACAGAGAGAGGCAGAGAGTTAGAGAGAGGCAGAGAGAGAGACAGAGAGAGACGGAGAGAGACAGAGAGGGACAGAAAGAGAAAGAGACAAGTGAAGAGAAACAGCGAGAGATAGAGAGAGACAGAGAGTGACAGAGGGACACCGAGAAAGACAGAGAAAGTCAGAGAGGGACAGAGCGAGACAGAGATAGACAGAAAGAGACAGAGAGAGACAGATAGAGAGAGAGACAGATAGAGAGAGACGGAGAGAGGGAGAGAGAGACAGGAGGGTAGAGACAGAGACCGGGAGAGACAGAGAGAGACAGAGAGAAGTAGAGAGAAACAGGGAGAGATAGAGAGAGACAGAGAGGGACAGAGAGAGGCAGATAGAGAGAGACGGCGAGAGGGAGAGAGAGACAGAGAGAGACAGAGAGAGACAGAGGGAGACAGAGAGAGGCAAGGAGAGACAGAGAGGGACAGAAAGAGGCAGAGAGGGACAGGAAGAGACAGAGAGAGACAGAGAGAAGTAGAGAGGGACAGAGAGAGGCAGATAGAGAGAGACGGAGAGCCGCAGAAAGCTAATGATCAAGACAGACAGAGAGAGACGGAGAAAGACAGAGAGAGACAGAGAGAGACGGAGAGACAGAGAGAGACAGAGGGAGACAGAGAGAGGCAAGGGGAGACAGAGAGGGACAGAAAGAGGCAGAGAGGGACAGAAAGAGACAGAGAGAGACAGAGAGAAGTAGAGAGAGACAGAGAGAGGCAGATAGAGGGAGAGAGAGGCAGAGAGAGAGAAAGAGAGAGAGAAAGAGAGAAAGAGAGGCAGAGAGAGACAGAGAGAGACAGAGAGAGACAGAGAAAAGTAGAGAGAAACAGCGAGAGATAGAGAGAGATAGAGAGGGACAGAGAGGGGCAGATAGAGAGAGACGGAGAGAGGGAGAGAGAGACGGAGAGAGGCGGAATACAGAGAGAGACAGAGGGAGACAGAGAGAGGCAAGGAGAGACAGAGAGGGACAGAAAGAGACAGAGAGAGACAGAGAGGGACAGAAAGAGACAGAGAGAGACAGAGACAAGTAGAGAGAAACAGCGAGAGATAGAGAGAGACAGAGAGTGACAGAGAGACACCGAGAAAGACAGAGAAAGTCAGAGAGGGACAGAGAGAGACAGAGATAGACAGAAAGAGACAGAGAGAGACAGATAGAGAGAGACGGAGAGAGGGAGAGAGAGACAGGAGGGTAGAGACAGAGACCGGGAGAGACAGAGAGAGACAGAGAGAAGTAGAGAGAAACAGGGAGAGATAGAGAGAGACAGAGAGGGACAGAGAGAGGCAGATAGAGAGAGACGGCGAGAGGGAGAGAGAGGCAGAGAGTGACAGAGAGAGACAGAGGGAGACAGAGAGAGACAGATAGAGACAAAGAGAGACAGAGAGAGACAGAGAGTTAGAGAGAGGCAGAGACAGACAGAGAGAGACAGAGAGAGGCAAGGAGAGACAGAGAGGGACAGAGACGGAGAGAGACAGAAAGAGACAGAGACGGAGAGAGACAGAGAGAGACGGAGAGAGCCAGAGAGAGACAGAGAGAGACGGAGAGAGGCGGAGAGAGACAGAGAGAGACAGAGAGAGGCAAGGAGAGACAGAGAGGGACAGGAAGAGAGAGAGAGGGACAGAGAGAAGTAGAGAGAAACAGCGAGAGACGGAGAGAGACAGAGAGTGACAGAGAGACACCGAGAAAGACAGAGAAAGTCCGAGCGGGACAGAGAGGGACAGAGAGAGGCAGATAGACAGAGACGGAGACAGACAGAGAGAGAGAGAGAGACGGAGAGAGACCGAGAGAGGCGGAGAGAGACAGAGAGAGACAGAGACAGAGAGAGAGAGGCAAGGAGAGACAGAGAGGGACAGAAAGAGACAGAGACGGAGAGAGACAGAAAGAGACATCGAGGGACAGAGAGAGGCAGATAGAGAGAGAAGGAGACAGACAGAGAGAGAGACGGAGAGAGACCGAGCGAGGCGGAGAGAGACAGAGAGAGACAGAGACAGAGAGAGAGAGACAGAGTGTGACAGAGAGAGACAGAGAAACAAAGAGAGCCAGAGAGAACGGAGAGCGGCAGAAAGCTAATGATCAAGACAGACAGAGAGAGACGGAGAGAGACAGAGAGAGACAGAGAGAGACAGATAGAGAGAGACGGAGAGAGGGAGAGAGAGACAGGAGGGTAGAGACAGAGACCGGGAGAAACAGAGCGAGACAGAGAGAAGTAGAGAGAAACAGGGAGAGATAGAGAGAGACAGAGAGGGACAGAGAGAGGCAGATAGAGAGAGACGGCGAGAGGGAGAGAGAGACAGAGAGAGACAGAGGGAGACAGAGAGTGGCAAGGAGAGAGTGAGAGGGACAGAAAGAGACAGAGAGAGACAGAGAGGGACAGAAAGAAACAGAGAGAGACAGAGACAAGTAGAGAGAAACAGCGAGAGATAGAGAGAGACAGAGAGTGACAGGGAGAGGCAAGGAGAGACAGAGAGGGACAGAAAGAGACAGAGACGGAGTGAGACAGAAAGAGACAGAGAGGGACGGAGAGAGGCAGATAGAGACAGAGAGAGGTAGAGAGAGACAGGGAGACAGAGACAGAGACCGGGCGAAACAGAGAGAGGCAGAGAGAGACAGAGTGAGATAGAGAGACCGAGAGAGACAGAGACAAACAGTGAGGGACAGATAGAGGCAGAGAGAGGCAGAGAGAGACTAAGAGAGACTAAGAGAGACAGAGTGAGATGGAGAGAGACAGAGACAGACAGAGAGGGACAGAGAGAGGCAGAGTGAGGCAGTGAGAGACAAAGAGAGACAGAGAGAGGCAGGGAGAGACAGAGAGAGGCTGAGAGAGACAGAGAGAGAGACGGAGAGAGACCGAGAGAGGCGGAGAGAGACAGAGAGAGACAGAGAAAGAGAGAGAGAGGCAAGGAGAGACAGAGAGGGACAGAAAGAGACAGAGACGGAGAGAGACAGAAAGAGACATAGAGGGACAGAGAGAGGCAGAGAGTTAGAGAGAGGCAGAGAGAGAGACAGAGAGAGACGGAGAGAGACAGAGAGGGACAGAAAGAGAAAGAGACAAGTGAAGAGAAACAGCGAGAGATAGAGAGAGACAGAGAGTGACAGAGGGACACCGAGAAAGACAGAGAAAGTCAGAGAGGGACAGAGCGAGACAGAGATAGACAGAAAGAGACAGAGAGAGACAGATAGAGAGAGAGACAGATAGAGAGAGACGGAGAGAGGGAGAGAGAGACAGGAGGGTAGAGACAGAGACCGGGAGAGACAGAGAGAGACAGAGAGAAGTAGAGAGAAACAGGGAGAGATAGAGAGAGACAGAGAGGGACAGAGAGAGGCAGATAGAGAGAGACGGCGAGAGGGAGAGAGAGGCAGAGAGTGACAGAGAGAGACAGAGGGAGACAGAGAGAGACAGATAGAGACAGATAGAGACAAAGAGAGACAGAGAGAGACAGAGAGTTAGAGAGAGGCAGAGACAGACAGAGAGAGACAGAGAGAGGCAAGGAGAGACAGAGAGGGACAGAGACGGAGAGAGACAGAAAGAGACAGAGACGGAGAGAGACAGAGAGAGACGGAGAGAGCCAGAGAGAGACAGAGAGAGACGGAGAGAGGCGGAGAGAGACAGAGAGAGACAGAGAGAGGCAAGGAGAGACAGAGAGGGACAGGAAGAGAGAGAGAGGGACAGAGAGAAGTAGAGAGAAACAGCGAGAGACGGAGAGAGACAGAGAGTGACAGAGAGACACCGAGAAAGACAGAGAAAGTCCGAGCGGGACAGAGAGGGACAGAGAGAGGCAGATAGACAGAGACGGAGACAGACAGAGAGAGAGAGAGAGACGGAGAGAGACCGAGAGAGGCGGAGAGAGACAGAGACAGAGAGAGAGAGGCAAGGAGAGACAGAGAGGGACAGAAAGAGACAGAGACGGAGAGAGACAGAAAGAGACATCGAGGGACAGAGAGAGGCAGATAGAGAGAGAAGGAGACAGACAGAGAGAGAGACGGAGAGAGACCGAGCGAGGCGGAGAGAGACAGAGAGAGACAGAGACAGAGAGAGAGAGACAGAGTGTGACAGAGAGAGACAGAGAAACAAAGAGAGCCAGAGAGAACGGAGAGCGGCAGAAAGCTAATGATCAAGACAGACAGAGAGAGACGGAGAGAGACAGAGAGAGACAGAGAGAGACAGATAGAGAGAGAGACAGATAGAGAGAGACGGAGAGAGGGAGAGAGAGACAGGAGGGTAGAGACAGAGACCGGGAGAAACAGAGAGAGACAGAGAGAAGTAGAGAGAAACAGGGAGAGATAGAGAGAGACAGAGAGGGACAGAGAGAGGCAGATAGAGAGAGACGGCGAGAGGGAGAGAGAGACAGAGAGAGACAGAGGGAGACAGAGAGTGGCAAGGAGAGAGTGAGAGGGACAGAAAGAGACAGAGAGAGACAGAGAGGGACAGAAAGAAACAGAGAGAGACAGAGACAAGTAGAGAGAAACAGCGAGAGATAGAGAGAGACAGAGAGTGACAGAGAGACACCGAGAAAGACAGAGAAAGTCAGAGAGGGACAGGGAGAGGCAAGGAGAGACAGAGAGGGACAGAAAGAGACAGAGACGGAGCGAGACAGAAAGAGACAGAGAGGGACGGAGAGAGGCAGATAGAGACAGAGAGAGGTAGAGAGAGACAGGGAGACAGAGACAGAGACCGGGAGAGACAGAGAGAGGCAGAGAGAGACAGAGTGAGATAGAGAGACCGAGAGAGACAGAGACAAACAGTAGGGGCAGATAGAGGCAGAGAGAGGCAGAGAGAGACTAAGAGAGACTAAGAGAGACAGAGTGAGATGGAGAGAGACAGAGACAGACAGAGAGGGACAGAGAGAGGCAGAGTGAGGCAGTGAGAGACAAAGAGAGACAGAGAGAGGCAGGGAGAGACAGAGAGAGGCTGAGAGAGACAGAGAGAGAGACGGAGAGAGACCGAGAGAGGCGGAGAGACACAGAGAGAGACAGAGAAAGAGAGAGAGAGGCAAGGAGAGACAGAGAGGGACAGAAAGAGACAGAGACGGAGAGAGACAGAAAGAGACATAGAGGGACAGAGAGAGGCAGAGAGTTAGAGAGAGGCAGAGAGAGAGACAGAGAGAGACGGAGAGAGACAGAGAGGGACAGAAAGAGAAAGAGACAAGTGAAGAGAAACAGCGAGAGATAGAGAGAGACAGAGAGTGACAGAGGGACACCGAGAAAGACAGAGAAAGTCAGAGAGGGACAGAGCGAGACAGAGATAGACAGAAAGAGACAGAGAGAGACAGATAGAGAGAGAGACAGATAGAGAGAGACGGAGAGAGGGAGAGAGAGACAGGAGGGTAGAGACAGAGACCGGGAGAGACAGAGAGAGACAGAGAGAAGTAGAGAGAAACAGGGAGAGATAGAGAGAGACAGAGAGGGACAGAGAGAGGCAGATAGAGAGAGACGGCGAGAGGGAGAGAGAGACAGAGAGAGACAGAGAGAGACAGAGGGAGACAGAGAGAGGCAAGGAGAGACAGAGAGGGACAGAAAGAGGCAGAGAGGGACAGGAAGAGACAGAGAGAGACAGAGAGAAGTAGAGAGGGACAGAGAGAGGCAGATAGAGAGAGACGGAGAGCCGCAGAAAGCTAATGATCAAGACAGACAGAGAGAGACGGAGAAAGACAGAGAGAGACAGAGAGAGACGGAGAGACAGAGAGAGACAGAGGGAGACAGAGAGAGGCAAGGGGAGACAGAGAGGGACAGAAAGAGGCAGAGAGGGACAGAAAGAGACAGAGAGAGACAGAGAGAAGTAGAGAGAGACAGAGAGAGGCAGATAGAGGGAGAGAGAGGCAGAGAGAGAGAAAGAGAGAGAGAAAGAGAGAAAGAGAGGCAGAGAGAGACAGAGAGAGACAGAGAGAGACAGAGAAAAGTAGAGAGAAACAGCGAGAGATAGAGAGAGATAGAGAGGGACAGAGAGGGGCAGATAGAGAGAGACGGAGAGAGGGAGAGAGAGACGGAGAGAGGCGGAATACAGAGAGAGACAGAGGGAGACAGAGAGAGGCAAGGAGAGACAGAGAGGGACAGAAAGAGACAGAGAGAGACAGAGAGGGACAGAAAGAGACAGAGAGAGACAGAGACAAGTAGAGAGAAACAGCGAGAGATAGAGAGAGACAGAGAGTGACAGAGAGACACCGAGAAAGACAGAGAAAGTCAGAGAGGGACAGAGAGAGACAGAGATAGACAGAAAGAGACAGAGAGAGACAGATAGAGAGAGACGGAGAGAGGGAGAGAGAGACAGGAGGGTAGAGACAGAGACCGGGAGAGACAGAGAGAGACAGAGAGAAGTAGAGAGAAACAGGGAGAGATAGAGAGAGACAGAGAGGGACAGAGAGAGGCAGATAGAGAGAGACGGCGAGAGGGAGAGAGAGGCAGAGAGTGACAGAGAGAGACAGAGGGAGACAGAGAGAGACAGATAGAGACAAAGAGAGACAGAGAGAGACAGAGAGTTAGAGAGAGGCAGAGACAGACAGAGAGAGACAGAGAGAGGCAAGGAGAGACAGAGAGGGACAGAGACGGAGAGAGACAGAAAGAGACAGAGACGGAGAGAGACAGAGAGAGACGGAGAGAGCCAGAGAGAGACAGAGAGAGACGGAGAGAGGCGGAGAGAGACAGAGAGAGACAGAGAGAGGCAAGGAGAGACAGAGAGGGACAGGAAGAGAGAGAGAGGGACAGAGAGAAGTAGAGAGAAACAGCGAGAGACGGAGAGAGACAGAGAGTGACAGAGAGACACCGAGAAAGACAGAGAAAGTCCGAGCGGGACAGAGAGGGACAGAGAGAGGCAGATAGACAGAGACGGAGGCAGACAGAGAGAGAGAGAGAGACGGAGAGAGACCGAGAGAGGCGGAGAGAGACAGAGAGAGACAGAGACAGAGAGAGAGAGGCAAGGAGAGACAGAGAGGGACAGAAAGAGACAGAGACGGAGAGAGACAGAAAGAGACATCGAGGGACAGAGAGAGGCAGATAGAGAGAGAAGGAGACAGACAGAGAGAGAGACGGAGAGAGACCGAGCGAGGCGGAGAGAGACAGAGAGAGACAGAGACAGAGAGAGAGAGACAGAGTGTGACAGAGAGAGACAGAGAAACAAAGAGAGCCAGAGAGAACGGAGAGCGGCAGAAAGCTAATGATCAAGACAGACAGAGAGAGACGGAGAGAGACAGAGAGAGACAGAGAGAGACAGATAGAGAGAGACGGAGAGAGGGAGAGAGAGACAGGAGGGTAGAGACAGAGACCGGGAGAAACAGAGCGAGACAGAGAGAAGTAGAGAGAAACAGGGAGAGATAGAGAGAGACAGAGAGGGACAGAGAGAGGCAGATAGAGAGAGACGGCGAGAGGGAGAGAGAGACAGAGAGAGACAGAGGGAGACAGAGAGTGGCAAGGAGAGAGTGAGAGGGACAGAAAGAGACAGAGAGAGACAGAGAGGGATAGAAAGAAACAGAGAGAGACAGAGACAAGTAGAGAGAAACAGCGAGAGATAGAGAGAGACAGAGAGTGACAGAGAGACACCGAGAAAGACAGAGAAAGTCAGAGAGGGACAGGGAGAGGCAAGGAGAGACAGAGAGGGACAGAAAGAGACAGAGACGGACTGAGACAGAAAGAGACAGAGAGGGACGGAGAGAGGCAGATAGAGACAGAGAGAGGTAGAGAGAGACAGGGAGACAGAGACAGAGACCGGGAGAGACAGAGAGAGGCAGAGAGAGACAGAGTGAGATAGAGAGACCGAGAGAGACAGAGACAAACAGTAGGGGCAGATAGAGGCAGAGAGAGGCAGAGAGAGACTAAGAGAGACTAAGAGAGACAGAGTGAGATGGAGAGAGACAGAGACAGACAGAGAGGGACAGAGAGAGGCAGAGTGAGGCAGTGAGAGACAAAGAGAGACAGGGAGAGGCAGGGAGAGACAGAGAGAGGCTGAGAGAGACAGAGAGAGAGACGGAGAGAGACCGAGAGAGGCGGAGAGAGACAGAGAGAGACAGAGAAAGAGAGAGAGAGGCAAGGAGAGACAGAGAGGGACAGAAAGAGACAGAGACGGAGAGAGACAGAAAGAGACATAGAGGGACAGAGAGAGGCAGAGAGTTAGAGAGAGGCAGAGAGAGAGACAGAGAGAGACGGAGAGAGACAGAGAGGGACAGAAAGAGACAGAGAGAGACAGAGACAAGTGAAGAGAAACAGCGAGAGATAGAGAGAGACAGAGAGTGACAGAGGGACACCGAGAAAGACAGAGAAAGTTAGAGAGGGACAGAGCGAGACAGAGATAGACAGAAAGAGACAGAGAGAGACAGATAGAGAGAGAGACAGATAGAGAGAGACGGAGAGAGGGAGAGAGAGACAGGAGGGTAGAGACAGAGACCGGGAGAGACAGAGAGAGACAGAGAGAAGTAGAGAGAAACAGGGAGAGATAGAGAGAGACAGAGAGCGACAGAGAGAGGCAGATAGAGAGAGACGGCGAGAGGGAGAGAGAGGGAGAGAGAGACAGAGGGAGACAGAGAGTGGCAAGGAGAGAGTGAGAGGGACAGAAAGAGACAGAGAGAGACAGAGAGGGATAGAAAGAAACAGAGAGAGACAGAGACAAGTAGAGAGAAACAGCGAGAGATAGAGAGAGACAGAGAGTGACAGAGAGACACCGAGAAAGACAGAGAAAGTCAGAGAGGGACAGGGAGAGGCAAGGAGAGACAGAGAGGGACAGAAAGAGACAGAGACGGACTGAGACAGAAAGAGACAGAGAGGGACGGAGAGAGGCAGATAGAGACAGAGAGAGGTAGAGAGAGACAGGGAGACAGAGACAGAGACCGGGAGAGACAGAGAGAGGCAGAGAGAGACAGAGTGAGATAGAGAGACCGAGAGAGACAGAGACAAACAGTAGGGGCAGATAGAGGCAGAGAGAGGCAGAGAGAGACTAAGAGAGACTAAGAGAGACAGAGTGAGATGGAGAGAGACAGAGACAGACAGAGAGGGACAGAGAGAGGCAGAGTGAGGCAGTGAGAGACAAAGAGAGACAGGGAGAGGCAGGGAGAGACAGAGAGAGGCTGAGAGAGACAGAGAGAGAGACGGAGAGAGACCGAGAGAGGCGGAGAGAGACAGAGAGAGACAGAGAAAGAGAGAGAGAGGCAAGGAGAGACAGAGAGGGACAGAAAGAGACAGAGACGGAGAGAGACAGAAAGAGACATAGAGGGACAGAGAGAGGCAGAGAGTTAGAGAGAGGCAGAGAGAGAGACAGAGAGAGACGGAGAGAGACAGAGAGGGACAGAAAGAGACAGAGAGAGACAGAGACAAGTGAAGAGAAACAGCGAGAGATAGAGAGAGACAGAGAGTGACAGAGGGACACCGAGAAAGACAGAGAAAGTTAGAGAGGGACAGAGCGAGACAGAGATAGACAGAAAGAGACAGAGAGAGACAGATAGAGAGAGAGACAGATAGAGAGAGACGGAGAGAGGGAGAGAGAGACAGGAGGGTAGAGACAGAGACCGGGAGAGACAGAGAGAGACAGAGAGAAGTAGAGAGAAACAGGGAGAGATAGAGAGAGACAGAGAGCGACAGAGAGAGGCAGATAGAGAGAGACGGCGAGAGGGAGAGAGAGGGAGAGAGAGACAGAGAGAGACAGAGGGAGACAGAGAGAGGCCAGGAGAGACAGAGAGGGACAGAAAGAGGCAGAGAGGGACAGGAAGAGACAGAGAGAGACAGAGAGAAGTAGAGAGGGACAGAGAGAGGCAGATAGAGAGAGACGGAGAGCGGCAGAAAGCTAATGATCAAGACAGACAGAGAGAGACGGAGAAAGACAGAGAGAGACAGAGAGAGACGGAGAGACAGAGAGAGACAGAGGGAGACAGAGAGAGGCAAGGGGAGACAGAGAGGGACAGAAAGAGGCAGAGAGGGACAGAAAGAGACAGAGAGAGACAGAGAGAAGTAGAGAGAGACAGAGAGAGGCAGATGGAGGGAGAGAGAGGCAGAGAGAGAGAAAGAGAGAGAGAAAGAGAGAAAGAGAGGCAGAGAGAGACAGAGAGAGACAGAGAGAGACAGAGAAAACTAGAGAGAAACAGCGAGAGATAGAGAGAGATAGAGAGGGACAGAGAGGGGCAGATAGAGAGAGACGGAGAGAGGGAGAGAGAGACAGAGAGAGACGGAGAGAGGCGGAATACAGAGAGAGACAGAGGGAGACAGAGAGAGGCAAGGAGAGACAGAGAGGGACAGAAAGAGAGAGAGAGAGACAGAGAGAAGTAGAGAGAAACAGTGAGAGATGGAGGAAGACAGAGAGTGACAGAGAGACACCGAGGAAGACAGAGAAAGACAGAAAAAGTCAGAGCGGGACAGAGAGGGACAGAGAGAGGCAGATAGACAGAGACGGAGACAGACAGAGAGAGAGAGAGACAGAGAGAGACGGAGAGAGACAGAGAGAGACAGAGAGAGACGGAGAGAGACAGAGAGAGACAGAGAGAGACGGAGAGAGGCGGAGCGAGACAGAGACAGAGGGAGACAGAGAGAGGCAGAGAGAGGCACAGAGAGAGACAGAGAGAGGCAGAGAGAGACGGAGAGAGGCGGAGAGAGGCAGAGAGTTAGAGAGAGGCAGAGAGAGACAGAGAGAGAGACGGAGAGAGGCGGAGAGAGACAGAGAGAGATAGGGAGAGGCAAGGAGAGACAGAGAGTGACAGAGAGACACCGAGAAAGACAGAGAAAGTCAGAGAAGGCCAGAGAGAGGTGGAGAGAGAGACAGAACGAGACAGAGAGAAACGGAGAGAGGAAGAAATCGATAGAGAAAAAAAAGAGCCAGAGAGGCACAGAGAGAGACAGAGAGAGGCAGAGAGAGGCAGAGGGTTAGAGAGAGGCAGAGAGAGACGGAGAGAGACAGAGAGAGACAGAGAGAGACAGAGAGAGACAGAGAGAGACAGAGGGAGACTGAGAGAGGCAAGGAGAGACAGAGAGGGAGAGAAGAGACAGAGAAGGAGAGAGACAGAAAGAGACAGAGAGGGACAGAGGGAGGCAGATAGAGACAGAGAGAGGTAGAGAGAGACAGGGAGACAGAGACAGAGACCGGGAGAGACAGAGAGAGGCAGAGAGAGACAGAGTGAGATAGAGAGACCGAGAGAGAGAGAGAGACAGACAGTGAGGGACAGAGAGAGGCAGAGAGAGACTAAGAGAGACTAAGAGAGAATGAGTGAGATGGAGAGAGACAGAGACAGACAGAGAGGGACAGAGAGAGGCAGAGTGAGGCAGTGAGAGACAAAGAGAGACAGAGAGAGACGGAGAGAGGCTGAGAGAGACAGAGAGAGAGACGGAGAGAGACCGAGAGAGGCGGAGAGAGACAGAGAGAGACAGAGACAGAGAGGCAAGGAGAGACAGAGAGAGGCAGAGAGAGACAGAGTGAGATAGAGAGACCGAGAGAGAGAGAGACAGACAGTGAGGGACAGAGAGAGGCAGAGAGAGGCAGAGAGAGACTAAGAGAGACTAAGAGAGAATGAGTGAGATGGAGAGAGACAGAGACAGACAGAGAGGGACAGAGAGAGGCAGAGTGAGGCAGTGAGAGACAAAGAGAGACAGAGAGAGAGACGGAGAGAGGCTGAGAGAGACAGAGAGAGAGACGGAGAGAGACCGAGAGAGGCGGATAGAGAGAGACGGAGAGCGGCAGAAAGCAAATGATCAAGACAGACAGAGAGAGACGGACAGAGACAGAGAGAGACAGAGAGAGACAGAGGGGGACAGAGAGAGGCAAGGAGAGACAGAGAGGGACAGAAAGAGACGGAGAGAGACAGAGAGGGACAGAAAGAGACAGAGAGAGACAGAGACAAGTAGAGAGAAATAGCGAGAGATAGAGGGAGACAGAGAGTGAAAGAGAGACACCGAGAAATACAGAGAAAGTCAGAGAGGGACAGGGAGAGGCAGAGAGGCAGAGGGTTAGAGAGAGACAGAGAGAGATAGAGAAACAAAGAGAGCCAGAGAGAACGGAGAGCGGCAGAAAGCTAATGATCAAGACAGACAGAGAGAGACGGAGAGAGACAGAGAGAGGCAGAGAGAGACGGAGAGCGGTGGAGAGAGACAGAGAGAGACAGAGGGAGACAGAGAGTGGCAAGGAGAGAGTGATAGGGACAGAAAGAGACAGAGAGAGACAGAGAGGGACAGAAAGAAACAGAGAGAGACAGAGACAAGTAGAGAGAAACAGCGAGAGATAGAGAGAGACAGAGAGTGACAGAGAGACACCGAGAAAGACAGAGAAAGTCAGAGAGGGACAGGGAGAGGCAAGGAGAGACAGAGAGGGACAGAAAGAGACAGAGACGGAGTGAGACAGAAAGAGACAGAGAGGGACGGAGAGAGGCAGATAGAGACAGAGAGAGGTAGAGAGAGACAGGGAGACAGAGACAGAGACCGGGAGAGACAGAGAGAGGCAGAGAGAGACAGAGTGAGATAGAGAGACCGAGAGAGACAGAGACAAACAGTGAGGGACAGATAGAGGCAGAGAGAGGCAGAGAGAGACTAAGAGAGACTAAGAGAGACAGAGTGAGATGGAGAGAGACAGAGACAGACAGAGAGGGACAGAGAGAGGCAGAGTGAGGCAGTGAGAGACAAAGAGAGACAGAGAGAGGCAGGGAGAGACAGAGAGAGGCTGAGAGAGACAGAGAGAGAGACGGAGAGAGGCGGAGAGAGACAGAGAGAGACAGAGAAAGAGAGAGAGAGGCAAGGAGAGACAGAGAGGGACAGAAAGAGACAGAGACGGAGAGAGACAGAAAGAGACATAGAGGGACAGAGAGAGGCAGAGAGTTAGAGAGAGGCAGAGAGAGAGACAGAGAGAGACGGAGAGAGACAGAGAGGGACAGAAAGAGACAGAGACAAGTGAAGAGAAACAGCGAGAGATAGAGAGAGACAGAGAGTGACAGAGGGACACCGAGAAAGACAGAGAAAGTCAGAGAGGGACAGAGCGAGACAGAGATAGACAGAAAGAGACAGAGAGAGACAGATAGAGAGAGAGAGACAGATAGAGAGAGACGGAGAGAGGGAGAGAGAGACAGGAGGGTAGAGACAGAGACCGGGAGAGACAGAGAGAGACAGAGAGAAGTAGAGAGAAACAGGGAGAGATAGAGAGAGACAGAGAGGGACAGAGAGAGGCAGATAGAGAGAGACGGCGAGAGGGAGAGAGAGACAGAGAGAGACAGAGAGAGACAGAGGGAGACAGAGAGAGGCAAGGAGAGACAGAGAGGGACAGAAAGAGGCAGAGAGGGACAGGAAGAGACAGAGAGAGACAGAGAGAAGTAGAGAGGGACAGAGAGAGGCAGATAGAGAGAGACGGAGAGCGGCAGAAAGCTAATGATCAAGACAGACAGAGAGAGACGGAGAAAGACAGAGAGAGACAGAGAGAGACGGAGAGACAGAGAGAGACAGAGGGAGACAGAGAGAGGCAAGGGGAGACAGAGAGGGACAGAAAGAGGCAGAGAGGGACAGAAAGAGACAGAGAGAGACAGAGAGAAGTAGAGAGAGACAGAGAGAGGCAGATAGAGGGAGAGAGAGGCAGAGACAGAGAAAGAGAGAGAGAAAGAGAGAAAGAGAGGCAGAGAGAGACAGAGAGAGACAGAGAGAGACAGAGAAAAGTAGAGAGAAACAGCGAGAGATAGAGAGAGATAGAGAGGGACAGAGAGGGGCAGATAGAGAGAGACGGAGAGAGGGAGAGAGAGACAGAGAGAGACGGAGAGAGGCGGAATACAGAGAGAGACAGAGGGAGACAGAGAGAGGCAAGGAGAGACAGAGAGGGACAGAAAGAGACAGAGAGAGACAGAGAGGGACAGAAAGAGACAGAGAGAGACAGAGACAAGTAGAGAGAAACAGCGAGAGATAGAGAGAGACAGAGAGTGACAGAGAGACACCGAGAAAGACAGAGAAAGTCAGAGAGGGACAGAGAGAGACAGAGATAGACAGAAAGAGACAGAGAGAGACAGATGAAGAGAGAGACAGATAGAGAGAGACGGAGAGAGGGAGAGAGAGACAGGAGGGTAGAGACAGAGACCGGGAGAGACAGAGAGAGACAGAGAGAAGTAGAGAGAAACAGGGAGAGATAGAGAGAGAGACAGAGAGGGACAGAGAGAGGCAGATAGAGAGAGACGGCGAGAGGGAGAGAGAGGCAGAGAGTGACAGAGAGAGACAGAGAGACAGAGAGAGACAGATAGAGACAAAGAGAGACAGAGAGAGACAGAGAGTTAGAGAGAGGCAGAGACAGACAGAGAGGGACAGAGAGAGGCAGAGTGAGGCAGTGAGAGACAAAGAGAGACAGAGAGAGGCAGGGAGAGACAGAGAGAGGCTGAGAGAGACAGAGAGAGAGACGGAGAGAGACCGAGAGAGGCGGAGAGAGACAGAGAGAGACAGAGAAAGAGAGAGAGAGGCAAGGAGAGACAGAGAGGGACAGAAAGAGACAGAGACGGAGAGAGACAGAAAGAGACATAGAGGGACAGAGAGAGGCAGAGAGTTAGAGAGAGGCAGAGAGAGAGACAGAGAGAGACGGAGAGAGATAGAGAGACCGAGAGAGACAGAGACAAACAGTGAGGGACAGATAGAGGCAGAGAGAGGCAGAGAGAGACTAAGAGAGACTAAGAGAGACAGAGTGAGATGGAGAGAGACAGAGACAGACAGAGAGGGACAGAGAGAGGCAGAGTGAGGCAGTGAGAGACAAAGAGAGACAGAGAGAGGCAGGGAGAGACAGAGAGAGGCTGAGAGAGACAGAGAGAGAGACGGAGAGAGGCGGAGAGAGACAGAGAGAGACAGAGAAAGAGAGAGAGAGGCAAGGAGAGACAGAGAGGGACAGAAAGAGACAGAGACGGAGAGAGACAGAAAGAGACATAGAGGGACAGAGAGAGGCAGAGAGTTAGAGAGAGGCAGAGAGAGAGACAGAGAGAGACGGAGAGAGACAGAGAGGGACAGAAAGAGACAGAGACAAGTGAAGAGAAACAGCGAGAGATAGAGAGAGACAGAGAGTGACAGAGGGACACCGAGAAAGACAGAGAAAGTCAGAGAGGGACAGAGCGAGACAGAGATAGACAGAAAGAGACAGAGAGAGACAGATAGAGAGAGAGAGACAGATAGAGAGAGACGGAGAGAGGGAGAGAGAGACAGGAGGGTAGAGACAGAGACCGGGAGAGACAGAGAGAGACAGAGAGAAGTAGAGAGAAACAGGGAGAGATAGAGAGAGACAGAGAGGGACAGAGAGAGGCAGATAGAGAGAGACGGCGAGAGGGAGAGAGAGACAGAGAGAGACAGAGAGAGACAGAGGGAGACAGAGAGAGGCAAGGAGAGACAGAGAGGGACAGAAAGAGGCAGAGAGGGACAGGAAGAGACAGAGAGAGACAGAGAGAAGTAGAGAGGGACAGAGAGAGGCAGATAGAGAGAGACGGAGAGCGGCAGAAAGCTAATGATCAAGACAGACAGAGAGAGACGGAGAAAGACAGAGAGAGACAGAGAGAGACGGAGAGACAGAGAGAGACAGAGGGAGACAGAGAGAGGCAAGGGGAGACAGAGAGGGACAGAAAGAGGCAGAGAGGGACAGAAAGAGACAGAGAGAGACAGAGAGAAGTAGAGAGAGACAGAGAGAGGCAGATAGAGGGAGAGAGAGGCAGAGACAGAGAAAGAGAGAGAGAAAGAGAGAAAGAGAGGCAGAGAGAGACAGAGAGAGACAGAGAGAGACAGAGAACAGTAGAGAGAAACAGCGAGAGATAGAGAGAGATAGAGAGGGACAGAGAGGGGCAGATAGAGAGAGACGGAGAGAGGGAGAGAGAGACAGAGAGAGACGGAGAGAGGCGGAATACAGAGAGAGACAGAGGGAGACAGAGAGAGGCAAGGAGAGACAGAGAGGGACAGAAAGAGACAGAGAGAGACAGAGAGGGACAGAAAGAGACAGAGAGAGACAGAGACAAGTAGAGAGAAACAGCGAGAGATAGAGAGAGACAGAGAGTGACAGAGAGACACCGAGAAAGACAGAGAAAGTCAGAGAGGGACAGAGAGAGACAGAGATAGACAGAAAGAGACAGAGAGAGACAGATGAAGAGAGAGACAGATAGAGAGAGACGGAGAGAGGGAGAGAGAGACAGGAGGGTAGAGACAGAGACCGGGAGAGACAGAGAGAGACAGAGAGAAGTAGAGAGAAACAGGGAGAGATAGAGAGAGAGACAGAGAGGGACAGAGAGAGGCAGATAGAGAGAGACGGCGAGAGGGAGAGAGAGGCAGAGAGTGACAGAGAGAGACAGAGAGACAGAGAGAGACAGATAGAGACAAAGAGAGACAGAGAGAGACAGAGAGTTAGAGAGAGGCAGAGACAGACAGAGAGGGACAGAGAGAGGCAGAGTGAGGCAGTGAGAGACAAAGAGAGACAGAGAGAGGCAGGGAGAGACAGAGAGAGGCTGAGAGAGACAGAGAGAGAGACGGAGAGAGACCGAGAGAGGCGGAGAGAGACAGAGAGAGACAGAGAAAGAGAGAGAGAGGCAAGGAGAGACAGAGAGGGACAGAAAGAGACAGAGACGGAGAGAGACAGAAAGAGACATAGAGGGACAGAGAGAGGCAGAGAGTTAGAGAGAGGCAGAGAGAGAGACAGAGAGAGACGGAGAGAGACAGAGAGGGACAGAAAGAGACAGAGAGAGACAGAGACAAGTGAAGAGAAACAGCGAGAGATAGAGAGAGACAGAGAGTGACAGAGGGACACCGAGAAAGACAGAGAAAGTCAGAGAGGGACAGAGCGAGACAGAGATAGACAGAAAGAGACAGAGAGAGACAGATAGAGAGAGAGACAGATAGAGAGAGACGGAGAGAGGGAGAGAGAGACAGGAGGGTAGAGACAGAGACCGGGAGAGACAGAGAGAGACAGAGAGAAGTAGAGAGAAACAGGGAGAGATAGAGAGAGACAGAGAGGGACAGAGAGAGGCAGATAGAGAGAGCCGGCGAGAGGGAGAGAGAGGGAGATAGAGACAGAGAGAGACAGAGGGAGACAGAGAGAGGCCAGGAGAGACAGAGAGGGACAGAAAGAGGCAGAGAGGGACAGGAAGAGACAGAGAGAGACAGAGAGAAGTAGAGAGGGACAGAGAGAGGCAGATAGAGAGAGACGGAGAGCGGCAGAAAGCTAATGATCAAGACAGACAGAGAGAGACGGAGAAAGACAGAGAGAGACAGAGAGAGACGGAGAGACAGAGAGAGACAGAGGGAGACAGAGAGAGGCAAGGGGAGACAGAGAGGGACAGAAAGAGGCAGAGAGGGACAGAAAGAGACAGAGAGAGACAGAGAGAAGTAGAGAGAGACAGAGAGAGGCAGATGGAGGGAGAGAGAGGCAGAGAGAGAGAAAGAGAGAGAGAAAGAGAGAAAGAGAGGCAGAGAGAGACAGAGAGAGACAGAGAGAGACAGAGAGAAGTAGAGAGAAACAGTGAGAGATGGAGGAAGACAGAGAGTGACAGAGAGACACCGAGGAAGACAGAGAAAGACAGAAAAAGTCAGAGCGGGACAGAGAGGGACAGAGAGAGGCAGATAGACAGAGACGGAGACAGACAGAGAGAGAGAGAGACAGAGAGAGACGGAGAGAGGCGGAATACAGAGAGAGACAGAGGGAGACAGAGAGAGGCAAGGAGAGACAGAGAGGGACAGAAAGAGACAGAGAGAGACAGAGAGGGACAGAAAGAGACAGAGAGAGACAGAGACAAGTAGAGAGAAACAGCGAGAGATAGAGAGAGACAGAGAGTGACAGAGAGACACCGAGAAAGACAGAGAAAGTCAGAGAGGGACAGAGAGAGACAGAGATAGACAGAAAGAGACAGAGAGAGACAGATGAAGAGAGAGACAGATAGAGAGAGACGGAGAGAGGGAGAGAGAGACAGGAGGGTAGAGACAGAGACCGGGAGAGACAGAGAGAGACAGAGAGAAGTAGAGAGAAACAGGGAGAGATAGAGAGAGAGACAGAGAGGGACAGAGAGAGGCAGATAGAGAGAGACGGCGAGAGGGAGAGAGAGGCAGAGAGTGACAGAGAGTGACAGAGGGAGACAGAGAGAGACAGATAGAGACAAAGAGAGACAGAGAGAGACAGAGAGTTAGAGAGAGGCAGAGACAGACAGAGAGAGACAGAGAGAGGCAAGGAGAGACAGAGAGGGACAGAGACGGAGAGAGACAGAAAGAGACAGAGACGGAGAGAGACAGAGAGAGACGGAGAGAGCCAGAGAGAGACAGAGAGAGACGGAGAGAGGCGGAGAGAGACAGAGAGAGACAGAGGGAGACAGAGAGAGGCAAGGAGAGACAGAGAGGGACAGAAAGAGAGAGAGAGGGACAGAGAGAAGTAGAGAGAAACAGCGAGAGATGGAGAGAGACAGAGAGTGACAGAGAGACACCGAGAAAGACAGAGAAAGTCCGAGCGGGACAGAGAGGGACAGAGAGAGGCAGATAGACAGAGACGGAGACAGACAGAGAGAGAGAGAGAGACGGAGAGAGACCGAGAGAGGCGGAGAGAGACAGAGAGAGACAGAGACAGAGAGAGAGAGGCAAGGAGAGACAGAGAGGGACAGAAAGAGACAGAGACGGAGAGAGACAGAAAGAGACATCGAGGGACAGAGAGAGGCAGATAGAGAGAGAAGGAGACAGACAGAGAGAGAGACGGAGAGAGACCGAGAGAGGCGGAGAGAGACAGAGAGAGACAGAGACAGAGAGAGAG
Source organism: Diachasmimorpha longicaudata (assembly GCF_034640455.1). Taxonomy (NCBI): domain Eukaryota; kingdom Metazoa; phylum Arthropoda; class Insecta; order Hymenoptera; family Braconidae; genus Diachasmimorpha; species Diachasmimorpha longicaudata. Next base: position 120,194 of record NW_026973914.1, on the reverse strand, counting down.
AGACAGAGTGTGACAGAGAGAGACAGAGAAACAAAGAGAGCCAGAGAGAACGGAGAGCGGCAGAAAGCTAATGATCAAGACAGACAGAGAGAGACGGAGAGAGACAGAGAGAGACAGAGAGAGACAGATAGAGAGAGAGACAGATAGAGAGAGACGGAGAGAGGGAGAGAGAGACAGGAGGGTAGAGACAGAGACCGGGAGAAACAGAGAGAGACAGAGAGAAGTAGAGAGAAACAGGGAGAGATAGAGAGAGACAGAGAGGGACAGAGAGAGGCAGATAGAGAGAGACGGCGAGAGGGAGAGAGAGACAGAGAGAGACAGAGGGAGACAGAGAGTGGCAAGGAGAGAGTGAGAGGGACAGAAAGAGACAGAGAGAGACAGAGAGGGACAGAAAGAAACAGAGAGAGACAGAGACAAGTAGAGAGAAACAGCGAGAGATAGAGAGAGACAGAGAGTGACAGAGAGACACCGAGAAAGACAGAGAAAGTCAGAGAGGGTCAGGGAGAGGCAAGGAGAGACAGAGAGGGACAGAAAGAGACGGAGACGGAGTGAGACAGAAAGAGACAGAGAGGGACGGAGAGAGGCAGATAGAGACAGAGAGAGGTAGAGAGAGACAGGGAGACAGAGACAGAGACCGGGAGAGACAGAGAGAGGCAGAGAGAGACAGAGTGAGATAGAGAGACCGAGAGAGACAGAGACAAACAGTAGGGGCAGATAGAGGCAGAGAGAGGCAGAGAGAGACTAAGAGAGACTAAGAGAGACAGAGTGAGATGGAGAGAGACAGAGACAGACAGAGAGGGACAGAGAGAGGCAGAGTGAGGCAGTGAGAGACAAAGAGAGACAGAGAGAGGCAGGGAGAGACAGAGAGAGGCTGAGAGAGACAGAGAGAGAGACGGAGAGAGACCGAGAGAGGCGGAGAGAGACAGAGAGAGACAGAGAAAGAGAGAGAGAGGCAAGGAGAGGCAGAGAGGGACAGAAAGAGACAGAGACGGAGAGAGACAGAAAGAGACATAGAGGGACAGAGAGAGGCAGAGAGTTAGAGAGAGGCAGAGAGAGAGACAGAGAGAGACGGAGAGAGACAGAGAGGGACAGAAAGAGACAGAGAGAGACAGAGACAAGTGAAGAGAAACAGCGAGAGATAGAGAGAGACAGAGAGTGACAGAGGGACACCGAGAAAGACAGAGAAAGTCAGAGAGGGACAGAGCGAGACAGAGATAGACAGAAAGAGACAGAGAGAGACAGATAGAGAGAGAGAGACAGATAGAGAGAGACGGAGAGAGGGAGAGAGAGACAGGAGGGTAGAGACAGAGACCGGGAGAGACAGAGAGAGACAGAGAGAAGTAGAGAGAAACAGGGAGAGATAGAGAGAGACAGAGAGGGACAGAGAGAGGCAGATAGAGAGAGACGGCGAGAGGGAGAGAGAGACAGAGAGAGACAGAGAGAGACAGAGGGAGACAGAGAGAGGCAAGGGGAGACAGAGAGGGACAGAAAGAGGCAGAGAGGGACAGAAAGAGACAGAGAGAGACAGAGAGAAGTAGAGAGAGACAGAGAGAGGCAGATAGAGGGAGAGAGAGGCAGAGAGAGAGAAAGAGAGAGAGAAAGAGAGAAAGAGAGGCAGAGAGAGACAGAGAGAGACAGAGAGAGACAGAGAAAAGTAGAGAGAAACAGCGAGAGATAGAGAGAGATAAAGAGGGACAGAGAGGGGCAGATAGAGAGAGACGGAGAGAGGGAGAGAGAGACAGAGAGAGACGGAGAGAGGCGGAATACAGAGAGAGACAGAGGGAGACAGAGAGAGGCAAGGAGAGACAGAGAGGGACAGAAAGAGAGAGAGAGACAGAGAGGGACAGAAAGAGACAGAGAGAGACAGAGACAAGTAGAGAGAAACAGCGAGAGATAGAGAGAGACAGAGAGTGACAGAGAGACACCGAGAAAGACAGAGAAAGTCAGAGAGGGACAGAGAGAGACAGAGATAGACAGAAAGAGACAGAGAGAGACAGATGAAGAGAGAGACAGATAGAGAGAGACGGAGAGAGGGAGAGAGAGACAGGAGGGTAGAGACAGAGACCGGGAGAGACAGAGAGAGACAGAGAGAAGTAGAGAGAAACAGGGAGAGATAGAGAGAGAGACAGAGAGACAGAGAGGGACAGAGAGAGGCAGATAGAGAGAGACGGCGAGAGGGAGAGAGAGGCAGAGAGTGACAGAGAGTGACAGAGGGAGACAGAGAGAGACAGATAGAGACAAAGAGAGACAGAGAGAGACAGAGAGTTAGAGAGAGGCAGAGACAGACAGAGAGAGACAGAGAGAGGCAAGGAGAGACAGAGAGGGACAGAGACGGAGAGAGACAGAAAGAGACAGAGACGGAGAGAGACAGAGAGAGACGGAGAGAGCCAGAGAGAGACAGAGAGAGACGGAGAGAGGCGGAGAGAGACAGAGAGAGACAGAGGGAGACAGAGAGAGGCAAGGAGAGACAGAGAGGGACAGAAAGAGACAGAGACGGAGAGAGACAGAAAGAGACATCGAGGGACAGAGAGAGGCAGATAGAGAGAGAAGGAGACAGACAGAGAGAGAGACGGAGAGAGACCGAGAGAGGCGGAGAGAGACAGAGAGAGACAGAGACAGAGAGAGAGAGACAGAGTGTGACAGAGAGAGACAGAGAAACAAAGAGAGCCAGAGAGAACGGAGAGCGGCAGAAAGCTAATGATCAAGACAGACAGAGAGAGACGGAGAGAGACAGAGAGAGACAGAGAGAGACAGATAGAGAGAGACGGAGAGAGGGAGAGAGAGACAGGAGGGTAGAGACAGAGACCGGGAGAAACAGAGAGAGACAGAGAGAAGTAGAGAGAAACAGGGAGAGATAGAGAGAGACAGAGAGGGACAGAGAGAGGCAGATAGAGAGAGACGGCGAGAGGGAGAGAGAGACAGAGAGAGACAGAGGGAGACAGAGAGTGGCAAGGAGAGAGTGAGAGGGACAGAAAGAGACAGAGAGAGACAGAGAGGGACAGAGAGAGACAGAGAAAGAGAGAGAGAGGCAAGGAGAGACAGAGAGGGACAGAAAGAGACAGAGACGGAGAGAGACAGAAAGAGACATAGAGGGACAGAGAGAGGCAGAGAGTTAGAGAGAGGCAGAGAGAGAGACAGAGAGAGACGGAGAGAGACAGAGAGGGACAGAAAGAGACAGAGACAAGTGAAGAGAAACAGCGAGAGATAGAGAGAGACAGAGAGTGACAGAGGGACACCGAGAAAGACAGAGAAAGTCAGAGAGGGACAGAGCGAGACAGAGGGAGACAGAGAGAGACAGATAGAGACAAAGAGAGACAGAGAGAGACAGAGAGTTAGAGAGAGGCAGAGACAGACAGAGAGAGACAGAGAGAGGCAAGGAGAGACAGAGAGGGACAGAGACGGAGAGAGACAGAAAGAGACAGAGACGGAGAGAGACAGAGAGAGACGGAGAGAGCCAGAGAGAGACAGAGAGAGACGGAGAGAGGCGGAATACAGAGAGAGACAGAGGGAGACAGAGAGAGGCAAGGAGAGACAGAGAGGGACAGAAAGAGACAGAGAGAGACAGAGAGGGACAGAAAGAGACAGAGAGAGACAGAGACAAGTAGAGAGAAACAGCGAGAGATAGAGAGAGACAGAGAGTGACAGAGAGACACCGAGAAAGACAGAGAAAGTCAGAGAGGGACAGAGAGAGACAGAGATAGACAGAAAGAGACAGAGAGAGACAGATGAAGAGAGAGACAGATAGAGAGAGACGGAGAGAGGGAGAGAGAGACAGGAGGGTAGAGACAGAGAGAGACAGAGAGAAGTAGAGAGAAACAGGGAGAGATAGAGAGAGAGACAGAGAGGGACAGAGAGAGGCAGATAGAGAGAGACGGCGAGAGGGAGAGAGAGGCAGAGAGTGACAGAGAGTGACAGAGGGAGACAGAGAGAGACAGATAGAGACAAAGAGAGACAGAGAGAGACAGAGAGTTAGAGAGAGGCAGAGACAGACAGAGAGAGACAGAGAGAGGCAAGGAGAGACAGAGAGGGACAGAGACGGAGAGAGACAGAAAGAGACAGAGACGGAGAGAGACAGAGAGAGACGGAGAGAGCCAGAGAGAGACAGAGAGAGACGGAGAGAGGCGGAGAGAGACAGAGAGAGACAGAGGGAGACAGAGAGAGGCAAGGAGAGACAGAGAGGGACAGAAAGAGAGAGAGAGGGACAGAGAGAAGTAGAGAGAAACAGCGAGAGATGGAGAGAGACAGAGAGTGACAGAGAGACACCGAGAAAGACAGAGAAAGTCCGAGCGGGACGGAGAGAGGGAGAGAGAGACAGGAGGGTAGAGACAGAGACCGGGAGAAACAGAGAGAGACAGAGAGAAGTAGAGAGAAACAGGGAGAGATAGAGAGAGACAGAGAGGGACAGAGAGAGGCAGATAGAGAGAGACGGCGAGAGGGAGAGAGAGACAGAGAGAGACAGAGGGAGACAGAGAGTGGCAAGGAGAGAGTGAGAGGGACAGAAAGAGACAGAGAGAGACAGAGAGGGACAGAAAGAAACAGAGAGAGACAGAGACAAGTAGAGAGAAACAGCGAGAGATAGAGAGAGACAGAGAGTGACAGAGAGACACCGAGAAAGACAGAGAAAGTCAGAGAGGGACAGGGAGAGGCAAGGAGAGACAGAGAGGGACAGAAAGAGACGGAGACGGAGTGAGACAGAAAGAGACAGAGAGGGACGGAGAGAGGCAGATAGAGACAGAGAGAGGTAGAGAGAGACAGGGAGACAGAGACAGAGACCGGGAGAGACAGAGAGAGGCAGAGAGAGACAGAGTGAGATAGAGAGACCGAGAGAGACAGAGACAAACAGTAGGGGCAGATAGAGGCAGAGAGAGGCAGAGAGAGACTAAGAGAGACTAAGAGAGACAGAGTGAGATGGAGAGAGACAGAGACAGACAGAGAGGGACAGAGAGAGGCAGAGTGAGGCAGTGAGAGACAAAGAGAGACAGAGAGAGGCAGGGAGAGACAGAGATAGACAGAAAGAGACAGAGAGAGACAGATAGAGAGAGAGACAGATAGAGAGAGACGGAGAGAGGGAGAGAGAGACAGGAGGGTAGAGACAGAGACCGGGAGAGACAGAGAGAGACAGACAGAAGTAGAGAGAAACAGGGAGAGATAGAGAGAGACAGAGAGGGACAGAGAGAGGCAGATAGAGAGAGACGGCGAGAGGGAGAGAGAGGGAGAGAGAGACAGAGAGAAGTAGAGAGGGACAGAGAGAGGCAGATAGAGAGAGACGGAGAGCGGCAGAAAGCTAATGATCAAGACAGACAGAGAGAGACGGAGAAAGACAGAGAGAGACAGAGAGAGACGGAGAGACAGAGAGAGACAGAGGGAGACAGAGAGAGGCAAGGGGAGACAGAGAGGGACAGAAAGAGGCAGAGAGGGACAGAAAGAGACAGAGAGAGACAGAGAGAAGTAGAGAGAGACAGAGAGAGGCAGATGGAGGGAGAGAGAGGCAGAGAGAGAGAAAGAGAGAGAGAAAGAGAGAAAGAGAGGCAGAGAGAGACAGAGAGAGACAGAGAGAGACAGAGAAAAGTAGAGAGAAACAGCGAGAGATAGAGAGAGATAGAGAGGGACAGAGAGGGGCAGATAGAGAGAGACGGAGAGAGGGAGAGAGAGACAGAGAGAGACGGAGAGAGGCGGAATACAGAGAGAGACAGAGGGAGACAGAGAGAGGCAAGGAGAGACAGAGAGGTACAGAAAGAGAGAGAGAGAGACAGAGAGAAGTAGAGAGAAACAGTGAGAGATGGAGGGAGACAGAGAGTGACAGAGAGACACCGAGGAAGACAGAGAAAGACAGAAAAAGTCAGAGCGGGACAGAGAGGGACAGAGAGAGGCAGATAGACAGAGACGGAGACAGACAGAGAGAGAGAGACAGAGAGAGACGGAGAGAGACAGAGAGAGACAGAGAGAGACGGAGAGAGACAGAGAGAGACAGAGAGAGACGGAGAGAGGCGGAGCGAGACAGAGACAGAGGGAGACAGAGAGAGGCAGAGAGAGGCACAGAGAGAGACAGAGAGAGGCAGAGAGAGACGGAGAGAGGCGGAGAGAGGCAGAGAGTTAGAGAGAGGCAGAGAGAGACAGAGAGAGACGGAGAGGGACAGAGAGAGACGGAGAGAGGCGGAGAGAGACAGAGAGAGATAGGGAGAGGCAAGGAGAGACAGAGAGTGACAGAGAGACACCGAGAAAGACAGAGAAAGTCAGAGAAGGCCAGAGAGAGGTGGAGAGAGAGACAGAACGAGACAGAGAGAAACGGAGAGAGGAAGAAATCGATAGAGAAAAAAAAGAGCCAGAGAGGCACAGAGAGAGACAGAGAGAGGCAGAGAGAGGCAGAGGGTTAGAGAGAGGCAGAGAGAGACGGAGAGAGACAGAGAGAGACAGAGAGAGACAGAGAGAGACAGAGAGAGACAGAGGGAGACTGAGAGAGGCAAGGAGAGACAGAGAGGGAGAGAAGAGACAGAGAAGGAGAGAGACAGAAAGAGACAGAGAGGGACAGAGGGAGGCAGATAGAGACAGAGAGAGGTAGAGAGAGACAGGGAGACAGAGACAGAGACCGGGAGAGACAGAGAGAGGCAGAGAGAGACAGAGTGAGATAGAGAGACCGAGAGAGAGAGAGACAGACAGTGAGGGACAGAGAGAGGCAGAGAGAGACTAAGAGAGACTAAGAGAGAATGAGTGAGATGGAGAGAGACAGAGACAGACAGAGAGGGACAGAGAGAGGCAGAGTGAGGCAGTGAGAGACAAAGAGAGACAGAGAGAGACGGAGAGAGGCTGAGAGAGACAGAGAGAGAGACGGAGAGAGACCGAGAGAGGCGGAGAGAGACAGAGAGAGACAGAGAAAGAGAGAGAGGGGCAAGGAGAGACAGAGAGGGACAGAAAGAGACAGAGACGGAGAGAGACAGAAAGAGACATAGAGGGACAGAGAGAGGCAGAGAGTTAGAGAGAGGCAGAGAGAGAGACAGAGAGAGACGGAGAGAGACAGAGAGGGACAGAAAGAGACAGAGACAAGTGAAGAGAAACAGCGAGAGATAGAGAGAGACAGAGAGTGACAGAGGGACACCGAGAAAGACAGAGAAAGTCAGAGAGGGACAGAGCGAGACAGAGATAGACAGAAAGAGACAGAGAGAGACAGATAGAGAGAGAGAGACAGATAGAGAGAGACGGAGAGAGGGAGAGAGAGACAGGAGGGTAGAGACAGAGACCGGGAGAGACAGAGAGAGACAGAGAGAAGTAGAGAGAAACAGGGAGAGATAGAGAGAGACAGAGAGGGACAGAGAGAGGCAGATAGAGAGAGACGGCGAGAGGGAGAGAGAGACAGAGAGAGACAGAGAGAGACAGAGGGAGACAGAGAGAGGCAAGGGGAGACAGAGAGGGACAGAAAGAGGCAGAGAGGGACAGAAAGAGACAGAGAGAGACAGAGAGAAGTAGAGAGAGACAGAGAGAGGCAGATAGAGGGAGAGAGAGGCAGAGAGAGAGAAAGAGAGAGAGAAAGAGAGAAAGAGAGGCAGAGAGAGACAGAGAGAGACAGAGAGAGACAGAGAAAAGTAGAGAGAAACAGCGAGAGATAGAGAGAGATAAAGAGGGACAGAGAGGGGCAGATAGAGAGAGACGGAGAGAGGGAGAGAGAGACAGAGAGAGACGGAGAGAGGCGGAATACAGAGAGAGACAGAGGGAGACAGAGAGAGGCAAGGAGAGACAGAGAGGGACAGAAAGAGACAGAGAGAGACAGAGAGGGACAGAAAGAGACAGAGAGAGACAGAGACAAGTAGAGAGAAACAGCGAGAGATAGAGAGAGACAGAGAGTGACAGAGAGACACCGAGAAAGACAGAGAAAGTCAGAGAGGGACAGAGAGAGACAGAGATAGACAGAAAGAGACAGAGAGAGACAGATGAAGAGAGAGACAGATAGAGAGAGACGGAGAGAGGGAGAGAGAGACAGGAGGGTAGAGACAGAGACCGGGAGAGACAGAGAGAGACAGAGAGAAGTAGAGAGAAACAGGGAGAGATAGAGAGAGAGACAGAGAGGGACAGAGAGAGGCAGATAGAGAGAGACGGCGAGAGGGAGAGAGAGGCAGAGAGTGACAGAGAGTGACAGAGGGAGACAGAGAGAGACAGATAGAGACAAAGAGAGACAGAGAGAGACAGAGAGTTAGAGAGAGGCAGAGACAGACAGAGAGAGACAGAGAGAGGCAAGGAGAGACAGAGAGGGACAGAGACGGAGAGAGACAGAAAGAGACAGAGACGGAGAGAGACAGAGAGAGACGGAGAGAGCCAGAGAGAGACAGAGAGAGACGGAGAGAGGCGGAGAGAGACAGAGAGAGACAGAGGGAGACAGAGAGAGGCAAGGAGAGACAGAGAGGGACAGAAAGAGAGAGAGAGGGACAGAGAGAAGTAGAGAGAAACAGCGAGAGATGGAGAGAGACAGAGAGTGACAGAGAGACACCGAGAAAGACAGAGAAAGTCCGAGCGGGACAGAGAGGGACAGAGAGAGGCAGATAGACAGAGACGGAGACAGACAGAGAGAGAGAGAGAGACGGAGAGAGACCGAGAGAGGCGGAGAGAGACAGAGAGAGACAGAGACAGAGAGAGAGAGGCAAGGAGAGACAGAGAGGGACAGAAAGAGACAGAGACGGAGAGAGACAGAAAGAGACATCGAGGGACAGAGAGAGGCAGATAGAGAGAGAAGGAGACAGACAGAGAGAGAGACGGAGAGAGACCGAGAGAGGCGGAGAGAGACAGAGAGAGACAGAGACAGAGAGAGAGAGACAGAGTGTGACAGAGAGAGACAGAGAAACAAAGAGAGCCAGAGAGAACGGAGAGCGGCAGAAAGCTAATGATCAAGACAGACAGAGAGAGACGGAGAGAGACAGAGAGAGACAGAGAGAGACAGATAGAGAGAGAGACAGATAGAGAGAGACGGAGAGAGGGAGAGAGAGACAGGAGGGTAGAGACAGAGACCGGGAGAAACAGAGAGAGACAGAGAGAAGTAGAGAGAAACAGGGAGAGATAGAGAGAGACAGAGAGGGACAGAGAGAGGCAGATAGAGAGAGACGGCGAGAGGGAGAGAGAGACAGAGAGAGACAGAGGGAGACAGAGAGTGGCAAGGAGAGAGTGAGAGGGACAGAAAGAGACAGAGAGAGACAGAGAGGGACAGAAAGAAACAGAGAGAGACAGAGACAAGTAGAGAGAAACAGCGAGAGATAGAGAGAGACAGAGAGTGACAGAGAGACACCGAGAAAGACAGAGAAAGTCAGAGAGGGACAGGGAGAGGCAAGGAGAGACAGAGAGGGACAGAAAGAGACGGAGACGGAGTGAGACAGAAAGAGACAGAGAGGGACGGAGAGAGGCAGATAGAGACAGAGAGAGGTAGAGAGAGACAGGGAGACAGAGACAGAGACCGGGAGAGACAGAGAGAGGCAGAGAGAGACAGAGTGAGATAGAGAGACCGAGAGAGACAGAGACAAACAGTAGGGGCAGATAGAGGCAGAGAGAGGCAGAGAGAGACTAAGAGAGACTAAGAGAGACAGAGTGAGATGGAGAGAGACAGAGACAGACAGAGAGGGACAGAGAGAGGCAGAGTGAGGCAGTGAGAGACAAAGAGAGACAGAGAGAGACAGGGAGAGACAGAGAGAGGCTGAGAGAGACAGAGAGAGAGACGGAGAGAGACCGAGAGAGGCGGAGAGAGACAGAGAGAGACAGAGAAAGAGAGAGAGAGGCAAGGAGAGGCAGAGAGGGACAGAAAGAGACAGAGACGGAGAGAGACAGAAAGAGACATAGAGGGACAGAGAGAGGCAGAGAGTTAGAGAGAGGCAGAGAGAGAGACAGAGAGAGACGGAGAGAGACAGAGAGGGACAGAAAGAGACAGAGAGAGACAGAGACAAGTGAAGAGAAACAGCGAGAGATAGAGAGAGACAGAGAGTGACAGAGGGACACCGAGAAAGACAGAGAAAGTCAGAGAGGGACAGAGCGAGACAGAGATAGACAGAAAGAGACAGAGAGAGACAGATAGAGAGAGAGACAGATAGAGAGAGACGGAGAGAGGGAGAGAGAGACAGGAGGGTAGAGACAGAGACCGGGAGAGACAGAGAGAGACAGAGAGAAGTAGAGAGAAACAGGGAGAGATAGAGAGAGACAGAGAGGGACAGAGAGAGGCAGATAGAGAGAGACGGCGAGAGGGAGAGAGAGGGAGAGAGAGACAGAGAGAGACAGAGGGAGACAGAGAGAGGCAAGGAGAGACAGAGAGGGACAGAAAGAGGCAGAGAGGGACAGGAAGAGACAGAGAGAGACAGAGAGAAGTAGAGAGGGACAGAGAGAGGCAGATAGAGAGAGACGGAGAGCGGCAGACAGCTAATGATCAAGACAGACAGAGAGAGACGGAGAAAGACAGAGAGAGACAGAGAGAGACGGAGAGACAGAGAGAGACAGAGGGAGACAGAGAGAGGCAAGGGGAGACAGAGAGGGACAGAAAGAGGCAGAGAGGGACAGAAAGAGACAGAGAGAGACAGAGAGAAGTAGAGAGAGACAGAGAGAGGCAGAGAGTGGCAAGGAGAGAGTGATAGGGACAGAAAGAGACAGAGAGAGACAGAGAGGGACAGAAAGAAACAGAGAGAGACAGAGACAAGTAGAGAGAAACAGCGAGAGATAGAGAGAGACAGAGAGTGACAGAGAGACACCGAGAAAGACAGAGAAAGTCAGAGAGGGACAGGGAGAGGCAAGGAGAGACAGAGAGGGACAGAAAGAGACAGAGACGGAGTGAGACAGAAAGAGACAGAGAGGGACGGAGAGAGGCAGATAGAGACAGAGAGAGGTAGAGAGAGACAGGGAGACAGAGACAGAGACCGGGAGAGACAGAGAGAGGCAGAGAGAGGCAGAGAGAGACTAAGAGAGACTAAGAGAGACAGAGTGAGATGGAGAGAGACAGAGACAGACAGAGAGGGACAGAGAGAGGCAGAGTGAGGCAGTGAGAGACAAAGAGAGACAGAGAGAGGCAGGGAGAGACAGAGAGAGGCTGAGAGAGACAGAGAGAGAGACGGAGAGAGACCGAGAGAGGCGGAGAGAGACAGAGAGAGACAGAGAAAGAGAGAGAGAGGCAAGGAGAGACAGAGAGGGACAGAAAGAGACAGAGACGGAGAGAGACAGAAAGAGACATAGAGGGACAGAGAGAGGCAGAGAGTTAGAGAGAGGCAGAGAGAGAGACAGAGAGAGACGGAGAGAGACAGAGAGGGACAGAAAGAGACAGAGACAAGTGAAGAGAAACAGCGAGAGATAGAGAGAGACAGAGAGTGACAGAGGGACACCGAGAAAGACAGAGAAAGTCAGAGAGGGACAGAGCGAGACAGAGGGAGACAGAGAGAGACAGATAGAGACAAAGAGAGTCAGAGAGAGACAGAGAGTTAGAGAGAGGCAGAGACAGACAGAGAGAGACAGAGAGAGGCAAGGAGAGACAGAGAGGGACAGAGACGGAGAGAGACAGAAAGAGACAGAGACGGAGAGAGACAGCGAGAGACGGAGAGAGCCAGAGAGAGACAGAGAGAGACGGAGAGAGGCGGAATACAGAGAGAGACAGAGGGAGACAGAGAGAGGCAAGGAGAGACAGAGAGGGACAGAAAGAGACAGAGAGAGACAGAGAGGGACAGAAAGAGACAGAGAGAGACAGAGACAAGTAGAGAGAAACAGCGAGAGATAGAGAGAGACAGAGAGTGACAGAGAGACACCGAGAAAGACAGAGAAAGTCAGAGAGGGACAGAGAGAGACAGAGATAGACAGAAAGAGACAGAGAGAGACAGATGAAGAGAGAGACAGATAGAGAGAGACGGAGAGAGGGAGAGAGAGACAGGAGGGTAGAGACAGAGACCGGGAGAGACAGAGAGAGACAGAGAGAAGTAGAGAGAAACAGGGAGAGATAGAGAGAGAGACAGAGAGGGACAGAGAGAGGCAGATAGAGAGAGACGGCGAGAGGGAGAGAGAGGCAGAGAGTGACAGAGAGTGACAGAGGGAGACAGAGAGAGACAGATAGAGACAAAGAGAGACAGAGAGAGACAGAGAGTTAGAGAGAGGCAGAGACAGACAGAGAGAGACAGAGAGAGGCAAGGAGAGACAGAGAGGGACAGAGACGGAGAGAGACAGAAAGAGACAGAGACGGAGAGAGACAGAGAGAGACGGAGAGAGCCAGAGAGAGACAGAGAGAGACGGAGAGAGGCGGAGAGAGACAGAGAGAGACAGAGGGAGACAGAGAGAGGCAAGGAGAGACAGAGAGGGACAGAAAGAGAGAGAGAGGGACAGAGAGAAGTAGAGAGAAACAGCGAGAGATGGAGAGAGACAGAGAGTGACAGAGAGACACCGAGAAAGACAGAGAAAGTCCGAGCGGGACGGAGAGAGGGAGAGAGAGACAGGAGGGTAGAGACAGAGACCGGGAGAAACAGAGAGAGGCAGAGAGAAGTAGAGAGAAACAGGGAGAGATAGAGAGAGACAGAGAGGGACAGAGAGAGGCAGATAGAGAGAGACGGCGAGAGGGAGAGAGAGACAGAGAGAGACAGAGGGAGACAGAGAGTGGCAAGGAGAGAGTGAGAGGGACAGAAAGAGACAGAGAGAGACAGAGAGGGACAGAAAGAAACAGAGAGAGACAGAGACAAGTAGAGAGAAACAGCGAGAGATAGAGAGAGACAGAGAGTGACAGAGAGACACCGAGAAAGACAGAGAAAGTCAGAGAGGGACAGGGAGAGGCAAGGAGAGACAGAGAGGGACAGAAAGAGACGGAGACGGAGTGAGACAGAAAGAGACAGAGAGGGACGGAGAGAGGCAGATAGAGACAGAGAGAGGTAGAGAGAGACAGGGAGACAGAGACAGAGACCGGGAGAGACAGAGAGAGGCAGAGAGAGACAGAGTGAGATAGAGAGACCGAGAGAGACAGAGACAAACAGTAGGGGCAGATAGAGGCAGAGAGAGGCAGAGAGAGACTAAGAGAGACTAAGAGAGACAGAGTGAGATGGAGAGAGACAGAGACAGACAGAGAGGGACAGAGAGAGGCAGAGTGAGGCAGTGAGAGACAAAGAGAGACAGAGAGAGGCAGGGAGAGACAGAGAGAGGCTGAGAGAGACAGAGAGAGAGACGGAGAGAGACCGAGAGAGGCGGAGAGAGACAGAGAGAGACAGAGAAAGAGAGAGAGAGGCAAGGAGAGACAGAGAGGGACAGAAAGAGACAGAGACGGAGAGAGACAGAAAGAGACATAGAGAGACAGAGAGAGGCAGAGAGTTAGAGAGAGGCAGAGAGAGAGACAGAGAGAGACGGAGAGAGACAGAGAGGGACAGAAAGAGACAGAGAGAGACAGAGACAAGTGAAGAGAAACAGCGAGAGATAGAGAGAGACAGAGAGTGACAGAGGGACACCGAGAAAGACAGAGAAAGTCAGAGAGGGACAGAGCGAGACAGAGATAGACAGAAAGAGACAGAGAGAGACAGATAGAGAGAGAGAGACAGATAGAGAGAGACGGAGAGAGGGAGAGAGAGACAGGAGGGTAGAGACAGAGACCGGGAGAGACAGAGAGAGACAGAGAGAAGTAGAGAGAAACAGGGAGAGATAGAGAGAGACAGAGAGGGACAGAGAGAGGCAGATAGAGAGAGACGGCGAGAGGGAGAGAGAGGGAGAGAGAGACAGAGAGAAGTAGAGAGGGACAGAGAGAGGCAGATAGAGAGAGACGGAGAGCGGCAGAAAGCTAATGATCAAGACAGACAGAGAGAGACGGAGAAAGACAGAGAGAGACAGAGAGAGACGGAGAGACAGAGAGAGACAGAGGGAGACAGAGAGAGGCAAGGGGAGACAGAGAGGGACAGAAAGAGGCAGAGAGGGACAGAAAGAGACAGAGAGAGACAGAGAGAAGTAGAGAGAGACAGAGAGAGGCAGATGGAGGGAGAGAGAGGCAGAGAGAGAGAAAGAGAGAGAGAAAGAGAGAAAGAGAGGCAGAGAGAGACAGAGAGAGACAGAGAGAGACAGAGAAAAGTAGAGAGAAACAGCGAGAGATAGAGAGAGATAGAGAGGGACAGAGAGGGGCAGATAGAGAGAGACGGAGAGAGGGAGAGAGAGACAGAGAGAGACGGAGAGAGGCGGAATACAGAGAGAGACAGAGGGAGACAGAGAGAGGCAAGGAGAGACAGAGAGGGACAGAAAGAGAGAGAGAGAGACAGAGAGAAGTAGAGAGAAACAGTGAGAGATGGAGGGAGACAGAGAGTGACAGAGAGACACCGAGGAAGACAGAGAAAGACAGAAAAAGTCAGAGCGGGACAGAGAGGGACAGAGAGAGGCAGATAGACAGAGACGGAGACAGACAGAGAGAGAGAGACAGAGAGAGACGGAGAGAGACAGAGAGAGACAGAGAGAGACGGAGAGAGACAGAGAGAGACAGAGAGAGACGGAGAGAGGCGGAGCGAGACAGAGACAGAGGGAGACAGAGAGAGGCAGAGAGAGGCACAGAGAGAGACAGAGAGAGGCAGAGAGAGACGGAGAGAGGCGGAGAGAGGCAGAGAGTTAGAGAGAGGCAGAGAGAGACAGAGAGAGACGGAGAGGGACAGAGAGAGACGGAGAGAGGCGGAGAGAGACAGAGAGAGATAGGGAGAGGCAAGGAGAGACAGAGAGTGACAGAGAGACACCGAGAAAGACAGAGAAAGTCAGAGAAGGCCAGAGAGAGGTGGAGAGAGAGACAGAGAGAAACGGAGAGAGGAAGAAATCGATAGAGAAAAAAAAGAGCCAGAGAGGCACAGAGAGAGACAGAGAGAGGCAGAGAGAGGCAGAGGGTTAGAGAGAGGCAGAGAGAGACGGAGAGAGACAGAGAGAGACAGAGAGAGACAGAGAGAGACAGAGGGAGACTGAGAGAGGCAAGGAGAGACAGAGAGGGAGAGAAGAGACAGAGAAGGAGAGAGACAGAAAGAGACAGAGAGGGACAGAGGGAGGCAGATAGAGACAGAGAGAGGTAGAGAGAGACAGGGAGACAGAGACAGAGACCGGGAGAGACAGAGAGAGGCAGAGAGAGACAGAGTGAGATAGAGAGACCGAGAGAGAGAGAGACAGACAGTGAGGGACAGAGAGAGGCAGAGAGAGACTAAGAGAGACTAAGAGAGAATGAGTGAGATGGAGAGAGACAGAGACAGACAGAGAGGGACAGAGAGAGGCAGAGTGAGGCAGTGAGAGACAAAGAGAGACAGAGAGAGACGGAGAGAGGCTGAGAGAGACAGAGAGAGAGACGGAGAGAGACCGAGAGAGGCGGAGAGAGACAGAGAGAGACAGAGACAGAGAGGCAAGGAGAGACAGAGAGGGACAGAAAGAGACAGAGTGAGACAGAGACAAGTAGAGAGAAACAGCGAGAGATAGAGAGAGACAGAGAGTGACAGAGAGACACCGAGAAAGACAGAGCAAGTCAGAGAGGGACAGGGAGAGGCAAGGAGAGACAGAGACAGACAGAGAGAGATACAGACACAAAGAGAGCAAGAGAGGAACGGAGAAAGGGAGAGAGAGATGGAGAAACAACCAGAGCCAGAGAGAGACAGAGAGAAGCAGAGAGATACAGCGAGAGGTAGAGGGAGAGAGGGCGTGACAGAGAGACACCGAGAAAGACAGAGAAAGTCAGAGAGGGACAGGGAGAGACAGAGAGAGATAGAGACAGACAGAGCGGGACAGAGAGAGGCAGAGAGAGACAAAGAGAGACAGAGAGAGAGAGACGGAGGGAGACAGAGAGAGACAGAGAGGGGCAGAAAGAGGGAGAGACAGAGTGAAATAGAGAGAAACAGCGAGAGATAGAGGGAGACACAGAGTGACAGAGAGACACCGAGAAAGACAGAGAAAGTCAGAAAAGGCCAGCGAGAGGCAGAGAGAGGTGGAGAGAGAGATAGAACGAGACAGAGAGGAACGGAGAGAGGAAGAAAGTGATAGAGAAATAAAGAGAGCCAGAGAGAGGCAGAGAGTTAGAGAGAGGCAGAGAGAGACAGAGTGAGATAGAGAGACCGAGAGAGAGAGAGACAGACAGTGAGGGACAGAGAGAGGCAGAGAGAGGCAGAGAGAGACTAAGAGAGACTAAGAGAGAATGAGTGAGATGGAGAGAGACAGAGACAGACAGAGAGGGACAGAGAGAGGCAGAGTGAGGCAGTGAGAGACAAAGAGAGACAGAGAGAGAGACGGAGAGAGGCTGAGAGAGACAGAGAGAGAGACGGAGAGAGACCGAGAGAGGCGGATAGAGAGAGACGGAGAGCGGCAGAAAGCAAATGATCAAGACAGACAGAGAGAGACGGACAGAGACAGAGAGAGACAGAGAGAGACAGAGGGGGACAGA
This sequence comes from Diachasmimorpha longicaudata, assembly GCF_034640455.1. Classification (NCBI taxonomy): domain Eukaryota; kingdom Metazoa; phylum Arthropoda; class Insecta; order Hymenoptera; family Braconidae; genus Diachasmimorpha; species Diachasmimorpha longicaudata. Next base: position 103,846 of record NW_026973914.1, on the reverse strand, counting down.
GAGAGGCAAGGAGAGACAGAGAGGGACAGAAAGAGACGGAGAGAGACAGAGAGGGACAGAAAGAGACAGAGAGAGACAGAGACAAGTAGAGAGAAATAGCGAGAGATAGAGGGAGACAGAGAGTGAAAGAGAGACACCGAGAAATACAGAGAAAGTCAGAGAGGGACAGGGAGAGGCAGAGAGGCAGAGGGTTAGAGAGAGACAGAGAGAGATAGAGAAACAAAGAGAGCCAGAGAGAACGGAGAGCGGCAGAAAGCTAATGATCAAGACAGACAGAGAGAGACGGAGAGAGACAGAGAGAGGCAGAGAGAGACGGAGAGAGGTGGAGAGAGACAGAGAGAGACAGACGGAGACAGAGAGTGGCAAGGAGAGAGTGAGAGGGACAGAAAGAGACAGAGAGAGACAGAGAGGGACAGAAAGAAACAGAGAGAGACAGAGACAAGTAGAGAGAAACAGCGAGAGATAGAGAGAGACAGAGAGTGACAGAGAGACACCGAGAAAGACAGAGAAAGTCAGAGAGGGACAGGGAGAGGCAAGGAGAGACAGAGAGGGACAGAAAGAGACAGAGACGGAGTGAGACAGAAAGAGACAGAGAGGGACGGAGAGAGGCAGATAGAGAAAGGGAGAGGTAGAGAGAGACAGGGAGACAGAGACAGAGACCGGGAGAGACAGAGAGAGGCAGAGAGAGACAGAGTGAGATAGAGAGACCGAGAGAGACAGAGACAAACAGTGAGGGACAGATAGAGGCAGAGAGAGGCAGAGAGAGACTAAGAGAGACTAAGAGAGACAGAGTGAGATGGAGAGAGACAGAGACAGACAGAGAGGGACAGAGAGAGGCAGAGTGAGGCAGTGAGAGACAAAGAGAGACAGAGAGAGGCAGGGAGAGACAGAGAGAGGCTGAGAGAGACAGAGAGAGAGACGGAGAGAGACCGAGAGAGGCGGAGAGAGACAGAGAGAGACAGAGAAAGAGAGAGAGAGGCAAGGAGAGACAGAGAGGGACAGAAAGAGACAGAGACGGAGAGAGACAGAAAGAGACATAGAGGGACAGAGAGAGGCAGAGAGTTAGAGAGAGGCAGAGAGAGAGACAGAGAGAGACGGAGAGAGACAGAGAGGGACAGAAAGAGACAGAGACAAGTGAAGAGAAACAGCGAGAGATAGAGAGAGACAGAGAGTGACAGAGGGACACCGAGAAAGACAGAGAAAGTCAGAGAGGGACAGAGCGAGACAGAGATAGACAGAAAGAGACAGAGAGAGACAGATAGAGAGAGAGAGACAGATAGAGAGAGACGGAGAGAGGGAGAGAGAGACAGGAGGGTAGAGACAGAGACCGGGAGAGACAGAGAGAGACAGAGAGAAGTAGAGAGAAACAGGGAGAGATAGAGAGAGACAGAGAGGGACAGAGAGAGGCAGATAGAGAGAGACGGCGAGAGGGAGAGAGAGACAGAGAGAGACAGAGAGAGACAGAGGGAGACAGAGAGAGGCAAGGGGAGACAGAGAGGGACAGAAAGAGGCAGAGAGGGACAGAAAGAGACAGAGAGAGACAGAGAGAAGTAGAGAGAGACAGAGAGAGGCAGATAGAGGGAGAGAGAGGCAGAGAGAGAGAAAGAGAGAGAGAAAGAGAGAAAGAGAGGCAGAGATAGACAGAGAGAGACAGAGACAAGTAGAGAGAAACAGCGAGAGATAGAGAGAGACAGAGAGTGACAGAGAGACACCGAGAAAGACAGAGAAAGTCAGAGAGGGACAGGGAGAGGCAAGGAGAGACAGAGAGGGACAGAAAGAGACAGAGACGGAGTGAGACAGAAAGAGACAGAGAGGGACGGAGAGAGGCAGATAGAGAAAGGGAGAGGTAGAGAGAGACAGGGAGACAGAGACAGAGACCGGGAGAGACAGAGAGAGGCAGAGAGAGACAGAGTGAGATAGAGAGACCGAGAGAGACAGAGACAAACAGTGAGGGACAGATAGAGGCAGAGAGAGGCAGAGAGAGACTAAGAGAGACTAAGAGAGACAGAGTGAGATGGAGAGAGACAGAGACAGACAGAGAGGGACAGAGAGAGGCAGAGTGAGGCAGTGAGAGACAAAGAGAGACAGAGAGAGGCAGGGAGAGACAGAGAGAGGCTGAGAGAGACAGAGAGAGAGACGGAGAGAGACCGAGAGAGGCGGAGAGAGACAGAGAGAGACAGAGAAAGAGAGAGAGAGGCAAGGAGAGACAGAGAGGGACAGAAAGAGACAGAGACGGAGAGAGACAGAAAGAGACATAGAGGGACAGAGAGAGGCAGAGAGTTAGAGAGAGGCAGAGAGAGAGACAGAGAGAGACGGAGAGAGACAGAGAGGGACAGAAAGAGACAAGGAGAGACAGAGAGGGACAGAAAGAGACGGAGAGAGACAGAGAGGGACAGAAAGAGACAGAGAGAGACAGAGACAAGTAGAGAGAAATAGCGAGAGATAGAGAGAGACAGAGAGTGACAGAGGGACACCGAGAAAGACAGAGAAAGTCAGAGAGGGACAGAGCGAGACAGAGATAGACAGAAAGAGACAGAGAGAGACAGATAGAGAGAGAGACAGATAGAGAGAGAGACAGATAGAGAGAGACGGAGAGAGGGAGAGAGAGACAGGAGGGTAGAGACAGTGACCGGGAGAGACAGAGAGAGAGACAGAGAGAAGTAGAGAGAAACAGGGAGAGATAGAGAGAGACAGAGAGGGACAGAGAGAGGCAGATAGAGAGAGACGGCGAGAGGGAGAGAGAGACAGAGAGAGACAGAGAGAGACAGAGGGAGACAGAGAGAGGCAAGGAGAGACAGAGAGGGACAGAAAGAGGCAGAGAGGGACAGGAAGAGACAGAGAGAGACAGAGAGAAGTAGAGAGGGACAGAGAGAGGCAGATAGAGAGAGACGGAGAGCGGCAGAAAGCTAATGATCAAGACAGACAGAGAGAGACGGAGAAAGACAGAGAGAGACAGAGAGAGACGGAGAGACAGAGAGAGACAGAGGGAGACAGAGAGAGGCAAGGGGAGACAGAGAGGGACAGAAAGAGGCAGAGAGGGACAGAAAGAGACAGAGAGAGACAGAGAGAAGTAGAGAGAAACAGGGAGAGATAGAGAGAGACAGAGAGGGACAGAGAGAGGCAGATAGAGAGAGACGGCGAGAGGGAGAGAGAGGCAGAGAGTGACAGAGAGAGACAGAGGGAGACAGAGAGAGACAGATAGAGACAAAGAGAGACAGAGAGAGACAGAGAGTTAGAGAGAGGCAGAGACAGACAGAGAGAGACAGAGAGAGGCAAGGAGAGACAGAGAGGGACAGAGACGGAGAGAGACAGAAAGAGACAGAGACGGAGAGAGACAGAGAGAGACGGAGAGAGCCAGAGAGAGACAGAGAGAGACGGAGAGAGGCGGAGAGAGACAGAGAGAGACAGAGGGAGACAGAGAGAGGCAAGGAGAGACAGAGAGGGACAGAAAGAGAGAGAGAGGGACAGAGAGAAGTAGAGAGAAACAGCGAGAGATGGAGAGAGACAGAGAGTGACAGAGAGACACCGAGAAAGACAGAGAAAGTCCGAGCGGGACAGAGAGGGACAGAGAGAGGCAGATAGACAGAGACGGAGACAGACAGAGAGAGAGAGAGAGAGACGGAGAGAGACCGAGAGAGACAGAGAGAGACAGAGACAGAGAGAGAGAGGCAAGGAGAGACAGAGAGGGACAGAAAGAGACAGAGACGGAGAGAGACAGAAAGAGACATCGAGGGACAGAGAGAGGCACATAGAGAGAGAAGGAGACAGACAGAGAGAGAGACGGAGAGAGACCGAGAGAGGCGGAGAGAGACAGAGAGAGACAGAGACAGAGAGAGAGAGACAGAGTGTGACAGAGAGAGACAGAGAAACAAAGAGAGCCAGAGAGAACGGAGAGCGGCAGAAAGCTAACGATCAAGACAGACAGAGAGAGACGGAGAGAGACAGAGAGAGACAGAGAGAGACGGAGAGAGGCGGAGAGAGACAGAGAGAGACAGAGGGAGACAGAGAGAGGCAAGGAGAGACAGAGAGGGACAGAAAGAGGCAGAGAGGGACAGAAAGAGACAGAGAGAGACAGAGAGAAGTAGAGAGGGACAGAGAGAGGCAGATAGAGAGAGACGGAGAGCGGCAGAAAGCTAATGATCAAGACAGACAGAGAGAGACGAAGAGAGACAGAGAGTGGCAGAGAGAGACGGAGAGAGGTGGAGAGAGACAGAGAGAGACAGAGGGAGACAGAGAGTGGCAAGGAGAGAGTGAGAGGGACAGAAAGAGACAGAGAGAGACAGAGAGGGACAGAAAGAAACAGAGAGAGACAGAGACAAGTAGAGAGAAACAGCGAGAGATAGAGAGAGACAGAGAGTGACAGAGAGACACCGAGAAAGACAGAGAAAGTCAGAGAGGGACAGGGAGAGACAAGGAGAGACAGAGAGGGACAGAAAGAGACAGAGAGGGACGGAGAGAGGCAGATAGAGACAGAGAGAGGTAGAGAGAGACAGGGAGACAGAGACAGAGACCGGGAGAGACAGAGAGAGGCAGAGAGAGACAGAGTGAGATAGAGAGACCGAGAGAGACAGAGACAGACAGTGAGGGACAGATAGAGGCAGAGAGAGGCAGAGAGAGACTAAGAGAGACTAAGAGAGACAGAGTGAGATGGAGAGAGACAGAGACAGACAGAGAGGGACAGAGAGAGGCAGAGTGAGGCAGTGAGAGACAAAGAGAGACAGAGAGAGGCAGGGAGAGACAGAGAGAGGCTGAGAGAGAGAGACGGAGAGAGACAGAAAGAGACATAGAGGGACAGAGAGAGGCAGAGAGTTAGAGAGAGGCAGAGAGAGAGACAGAGAGAGACGGAGAGAGACAGAGAGGGACAGAAAGAGACAGAGAGAGACAGAGACAAGTGAAGAGAAACAGCGAGAGGTAGAGAGAGACAGAGAGTGACAGAGGGACACCGAGAAAGACAGAGAAAGTCAGAGAGGGACAGAGCGAGACAGAGATAGACAGAAAGAGACAGAGAGAGACAGATAGAGAGAGACGGAGAGAGGGAGAGAGAGACAGGAGGGTAGAGACAGAGACCGGGAGAGACAGAGAGAGACAGAGAGAAGTAGAGAGAAACAGGGAGAGATAGAGAGAGACAGAGGGAGACAGAGAGAGGCAAGGAGAGACAGAGAGGGACAGAAAGAGGCAGAGAGGGACAGGAAGAGACAGAGAGAGACAGAGAGAAGTAGAGAGGGACAGAGAGAGGCAGATAGAGAGAGACGGAGAGCGGCAGAAAGCTAATGATCAAGACAGACAGAGAGAGACAGAGAGAAGTAGAGAGAGACAGAGAGAGGCAGATAGAGGGAGAGAGAGGCAGAGAGAGAGAGAGAGAGGCAAGGAGAGACAGAGAGGGACAGAAAGAGACAGAGACGGAGAGAGACAGAAAGAGACATCGAGGGACAGAGAGAGGCAGATAGAGAGAGAAGGAGACAGACAGAGAGAGAGACGGAGAGAGACCGAGAGAGGCGGAGAGAGACAGAGAGAGACAGAGACAGAGAGAGAGAGACAGAGTGTGACAGAGAGAGACAGAGAAACAAAGAGAGCCAGAGAGAACGGAGAGCGGCAGAAAGCTAATGATCAAGACAGACAGAGAGAGACGGAGAGAGACAGAGAGAGACAGAGAGAGACGGAGAGAGGCGGAGAGAGACAGAGAGAGACAGAGGGAGACAGAGAGAGGCAAGGAGAGACAGAGAGGGACAGAAAGAGGCAGAGAGGGACAGAAAGAGACAGAGAGAGACAGAGAGAAGTAGAGAGGGACAGAGAGAGGCAGATAGAGAGAGACGGAGAGCGGCAGAAAGCTAATGATCAAGACGGACAGAGAGAGACGAAGAGAGACAGAGAGAGGCAGAGAGAGACGGAGAGAGGTGGAGAGAGACAAAGAGAGACAGAGGGAGACAGAGAGTGGCAAGGAGAGAGTGAGAGGGACAGAAAGAGACAGAGAGAGACAGAGAGGGACAGAAAGAAACAGAGAGAGACAGAGACAAGTAGAGAGAAACAGCGAGAGATAGAGAGAGACAGAGAGTGACAGAGAGACACCGAGAAAGACAGAGAAAGTCAGAGAGGGACAGGGAGTGGCAAGGAGAGACAGAGAGGGACAGAAAGAGACAGAGACGGAGTGAGACAGAAAGAGACAGAGAGGGACGGAGAGAGGCAGATAGAGACAGAGAGAGGTAGAGAGAGACAGGGAGACAGGGACAGAGACCGGGAGAGACAGAGAGAGGCAGAGAGAGACAGAGTGAGATAGAGAGACCGAGAGAGACAGAGACAGACAGTGAGGGACAGATAGAGGCAGAGAGAGGCAGAGAGAGACTAAGAGAGACTAAGAGAGACAGAGTGAGATGGAGAGAGACAGAGACAGACAGAGAGGGACAGAGAGAGGCAGAGTGAGGCAGTGAGAGAGAAAGAGAGACAGAGAGAGGCAGGGAGAGACAGAGAGAGGCTGAGAGAGACAGAGAGAGAGACGGAGAGAGACCGAGAGAGGCGGAGAGAGACAGAGAGAAGTAGAGAGAAACAGGGAGAGATAGAGAGAAGTAGAGAGGGACAGAGAGCGGCAGATAGAGAGAGACGGAGAGCGGCAGAAAGCTAATGATCAAGACAGACAGAGAGAGACGGAGAAAGACAGAGAGAGACAGAGAGAGACGGAGAGACAGAGAGAGACAGAGGGAGAAAGAGAGAGGCAAGGGGAGACAGAGAGGGACAGAAAGAGGCAGAGAGGGACAGAAAGAGACAGAGAGAGACAGAGAGAAGTAGAGAGAGACAGAGAGAGGCAGATAGAGGGAGAGAGAGGCAGAGAGAGAGAAAGAGAGACAGAGAGAGGCAGAGAGAGACAGAGAGAGACAGAGAAAAGTAGAGAGAAACAGCGAGAGATAGTGAGAGATAGAGAGGGACAGAGAGGGGCAGATAGAGAGAGACGGAGAGAGGGAGAGAGAGACAGAGAGAGACGGAGAGAGGCGGAATACAGAGAGAGACAGAGGGAGACAGAGAGAGGCAAGGAGAGACAGAGAGGGACAGAAAGAGACAGAGAGAGACAGAGAGGGACAGAAAGAGACAGAGAGAGACAGAGACAAGTAGAGAGAAACAGCGAGAGATAGAGAGAGACAGAGAGTGACAGAGAGACACCGAGAAAGACAGAGAAAGTCAGAGAGGGACAGAGAGAGACAGAGATAGACAGAAAGAGACAGAGAGAGACAGAGATAGACAGAAAGAGACAGAGAGAGACAGATAGAGAGAGAGACAGATAGAGAGAGACGGAGAGAGGGAGAGAGAGACAGGAGGGTAGAGACAGAGACCGGGAGAGACAGAGAGAGACAGAGAGAAGTAGAGAGAAACAGGGAGAGATAGAGAGAGACAGAGAGGGACAGAGAGAGGCAGAGAGAGAGAGACGGCGAGAGGGAGAGAGAGACAGAAAGAGACAGAGAGAGACAGAGAGAAGTAGAGAGAGACAGAGAGAGGCAGATGGAGGGAGAGAGAGGCAGAGAGAGAGAAAGAGAGAGAGAAAGAGAGAAAGAGAGGCAGAGAGAGACAGAGAGAGACAGATGAAGAGAGAGACAGATAGAGAGAGACGGAGAGAGGGAGAGAGAGACAGGAGGGTAGAGACAGAGACCGGGAGAGACAGAGAGAGACAGAGAGAAGTAGAGAGAGACAGAGAGAGGCAGATAGAGGGAGAGAGAGGCAGAGAGAGAGAAAGAGAGACAGAGAGAGGCAGAGAGAGACAGAGAGAGACAGAGAGAGACAGAGAGACACAGACAGAGGCAAGGAGAGATGGAGAGGGACACAAGGAGACAGAGACAGACAGAGAAAAGTAGAGAGAAACAGCGAGAGATAGAGAGAGATAGAGAGGGACAGAGAGGGGCAGATAGAGAGAGACGGAGAGAGGGAGGGAGAGACAGAGAGAGACGGAGAGAGGCGGAGAGAGACAGAGGGAGACAGAGAGAGGCAAGGAGAGACAGAGAGGGACAGAAAGAGACAGAGAGAGACAGAGAGGGACAGAAAGAGACAGAGAGAGACAGAGACAAGTAGAGAGAAACAGCGAGAGATAGAGAGAGACAGAGAGTGACAGAGGGACACCGAGAAAGACAGAGAAAGTCAGAGAGGGACAGAGCGAGACAGAGAGAGACAGAGAGAGACGGAGAGACAAAGAGAGACAGAGGGAGACAGAGAGAGGCAAGGGGAGACAGAGAGGAACAGAAAGAGGCAGAGAGGGACAGAAAGAGACAGAGAGAGACAGAGAGAAGTAGAGAGAGACAGAGAGAGGCAGATAGAGGGAGAGAGAGGCAGAGAGAGAGAAAGAGAGAGAGAAAGAGAGAAAGAGAGGCAGAGAGAGACAGAGAGAGACAGAGAGAGACAGAGAAAAGTAGAGAGAAACAGCGAGAGATAGAGAGAGATAGAGAGGGACAGAGAGGGGCAGATAGAGAGAGACGGTGAGAGGGAGAGAGAGACAGAGAGAGACGGAGAGAGACAGAGAGAGACAGAGAGTTAGAGAGAGGCAGAGACAGACAGAGAGAGACAGAGAGAGGCAAGGAGAGACAGAGAGGGACAGAAAGAGGCAGAGAGGGACAGAAAGAGACAGAGAGAGACAGAGAGAAGTAGAGAGAGACAGAGAGAGGCAGATAGAGGGAGAGAGAGGCAGAGAGAGAGAAAGAGAGAGAGAAAGAGAGACAGAGAGAGGCAGAGAGAGACAGAGAGAGACAGAGAAAAGTAGAGAGAAACAGCGAGAGATAGTGAGAGATAGAGAGGGACAGAGAGGGGCAGATAGAGAGAGACGGAGAGAGGGAGAGAGAGACAGAGAGAGACGGAGAGAGGCGGAATACAGAGAGAGACAGAGGGAGACAGAGAGAGGCAAGGAGAGACAGAGAGGGACAGAAAGAGACAGAGAGAGACAGAGAGGGACAGAAAGAGACAGAGAGAGACAGAGACAAGTAGAGAGAAACAGCGAGAGATAGAGAGAGACAGAGAGTGACAGAGAGACACCGAGAAAGACAGAGAAAGTCAGAGAGGGACAGAGAGAGACTGAGATAGACAGAAAGAGACAGAGAGAGACAGATAGAGAGAGAGACAGATAGAGAGAGACGGAGAGAGGGAGAGAGAGACAGGAGGGTAGAGACAGAGACCGGGAGAAACAGAGAGAGACAGAGAGAAGTAGAGAGAAACAGGGAGAGATAGAGAGAGACAGAGAGGGACAGAGAGAGGCAGATAGAGAGAGACGGCGAGAGGGAGAGAGAGACAGAGAGAGACAGAGGGAGACAGAGAGTGGCAAGGAGAGAGTGAGAGGGACAGAAAGAGACAGAGTGAGACAGAGAGGGACAGAAAGAAACAGAGAGAGACAGAGACAAGTAGAGAGAAACAGCGAGAGATAGAGAGAGACAGAGAGTGACAGAGAGACACCGAGAAAGACAGAGAAAGTCAGAGAGGGACAGGGAGTGGCAAGGAGAGACAGAGAGGGACAGAAAGAGACAGAGACGGAGTGAGACAGAAAGAGACAGAGAGGGACGGAGAGAGGCAGATAGAGACAGAGAGAGGTAGAGAGAGACAGGGAGACAGAGACAGAGACCGGGAGAGACAGAGAGAGGCAGAGAGAGACAGAGTGAGATAGAGAAACCGAGAGAGACAGAGACAAACAGTGAGGGACAGATAGAGGCAGAGAGAGGCAGAGAGAGACTAAGAGAGACTAAGAGAGACAGAGTGAGATGGAGAGAGACAGAGACAGACAGAGAGGGACAGAGAGAGGCAGAGTGAGGCAGTGAGAGACAAAGAGAGTCAGAGAGAGGCAGGGAGAGACAGAGAGAGGCTGAGAGAGACAGAGAGAGAGACGGAGAGAGACCGAGAGAGGCGGAGAGAGACAGAGAGAGACAGAGAAAGAGAGAGAGAGGCAAGGAGAGACAGAGAGGGACAGAAAGAGACAGAGACGGAGAGAGACAGAAAGAGACATAGAGGGACAGAGAGAGGCAGAGAGTTAGAGAGAGGCAGAGAGAGAGACAGAGAGAGACGGAGAGAGACAGGGAGGGACAGAAAGAGACAGAGACAAGTGAAGAGAAACAGCGAGAGATAGAGAGAGACAGAGAGTGACAGAGGGACACCGAGAAAGACAGAGAAAGTCAGAGAGGGACAGAGCGAGACAGAGATAGACAGAAAGAGACAGAGAGAGACAGATAGAGAGAGACGGAGAGAGGGAGAGAGAGACAGGAGGGTAGAGACAGAGACCGGGAGAGACAGAGAGAGACAGAGAGAAGTAGAGAGAAACAGGGAGAGATAGAGAGAGACAGAGAGGGACAGAGAGAGGCAGATAGAGAGAGACGGCGAGAGGGAGAGAGAGACAGAGAGAGACAGAGAGAGACAGAGGGAGACAGAGAGAGGCAAGGAGAGACAGAGAGGGACAGAAAGAGGCAGAGAGGGACAGGAAGAGACAGAGAGAGACAGAGAGAAGTAGAGAGGGACAGAGAGAGGCAGATAGAGAGAGACGGAGAGCGGCAGAAAGCTAATGATCAAGACAGACAGAGAGAGACGGAGAAAGACAGAGAGAGACAGAGAGAGACGGAGAGACAGAGAGAGACAGAGGGAGACAGAGAGAGGCAAGGGGAGACAGAGAGGGACAGAAAGAGGCAGAGAGGGACAGAAAGAGACAGAGAGAGACAGAGAGAAGTAGAGAGAGACAGAGAGAGGCAGATAGAGGGAGAGAGAGGCAGAGAGAGAGAAAGAGAGAGAGAAAGAGAGAAAGAGAGGCAGAGAGAGACAGAGAGAGACAGAGAGAGACAGAGAAAAGTAGAGAGAAACAGCGAGAGATAGAGAGAGATAGAGAGGGACAGAGAGGGGCAGATAGAGAGAGACGGAGAGAGGGAGAGAGAGACAGAGAGAGACGGAGAGAGGCGGAATACAGAGAGAGACAGAGGGAGACAGAGAGAGGCAAGGAGAGACAGAGAGGGACAGAAAGAGACAGAGAGAGACAGAGAGGGACAGAAAGAGACAGAGAGAGACAGAGACAAGTAGAGAGAAACAGCGAGAGATAGAGAGAGACAGAGAGTGACAGAGAGACACCGAGAAAGACAGAGAAAGTCAGAGAGGGACAGGGAGAGACAAGGAGAGACAGAGAGGGACAGAAAGAGACAGAGACGGAGTGAGACAGAAAGAGACAGAGAGGGACGGAGAGAGGCAGATAGAGACAGAGAGAGGTAGAGAGAGACAGGGAGACAGAGACAGAGACCGGGAGAGACAGAGAGAGGCAGAGAGAGACAGAGTGAGATAGAGAGACCGAGAGAGACAGAGACAGACAGTGAGGGACAGATAGAGGTAGAGAGAGGCAGAGAGAGACTAAGAGAGACTAAGAGAGACAGAGTGAGATGGAGAGAGACAGAGACAGACAGAGAGGGACAGAGAGAGGCAGAGTGAGGCAGTGAGAGACAAAGAGAGACAGAGAGAGGCAGGGAGAGACAGAGAGAGGCTGAGAGAGACAGAGAGAGAGACGGAGAGAGACCGAGAGAGGCGGAGAGAGACAGAAAGAGACAGAGAAAGAGAGAGAGAGGCAAGGAGAGACAGAGTGGGACAGAAAGAGACAGAGACGGAGAGAGACAGAAAGAGACATAGAGGGACAGAGAGAGGCAGAGAGTTAGAGAGAGGCAGAGAGAGAGACAGAGAGAGACGGAGAGAGACAGAGAGGGACAGAAAGAGACAGAGAGAGACAGAGAAAAGTGAAGAGAAACAGCGAGAGATAGAGAGAGACAGAGAGTGACAGAGGGACACCGAGAAAGACAGAGAAAGTCAGAGAGGGACAGAGCGAGACAGAGATAGACAGAAAGAGACAGAGAGAGACAGATAGAGAGAGACGGAGAGAGGGAGAGAGAGACAGGAGGGTAGAGACAGAGACCGGGAGAGACAGAGAGAGACAGAGAGAAGTAGAGAGAAACAGGGAGAGATAGAGAGAGACAGAGAGGGACAGAGAGAGGCAGATAGAGAGAGACGGCGAGAGGGAGAGAGAGACAGAGAGAGACAGAGAGAGACAGATGGAGACAGAGAGAGGCAAGGAGAGACAGAGAGGGACAGAAAGAGGCAGAGAGGGACAGGAAGAGACAGAGAGAGACAGAGAGAAGTAGAGAGGGGCAGAGAGAGGCAGATAGAGAGAGACGGAGAGCGGCAGAAAGCTAATGATCAAGACAGACAGAGAGAGACGGAGAAAGACAGAGAGAGACAGAGAGAGACGGAGAGACAGAGAGAGACAGAGGGAGACAGAGAGAGGCAGGGGGAGACAGAGAGGGACAGAAAGAGGCAGAGAGGGACAGAAAGAGACAGAGAGAGACAGAGAGAAGTAGAGAGAGACAGAGAGAGGCAGATAGAGGGAGAGAGAGGCAGAGAGAGAGAAAGAGAGAGAGAAAGAGAGACAGAGAGAGGCAGAGAGAGACAGAGAGAGACAGAGAGAGACAGAGAAAAGTAGAGAGAAACAGCGAGAGATAGTGAGAGATAGAGAGGGACAGAGAGGAGCAGATAGAGAGAGACGGAGAGAGGGAGAGAGAGACAGAGAGAGACGGAGAGAGGCGGAATACAGAGAGAGGCAGAGGGAGACAGAGAGAGGCAAGGAGAGACAGAGAGGGACAGAAAGAGACAGAGAGAGACAGAGAGGGACAGAAAGAGACAGAGAGAGACAGAGACAAGTAGAGAGAAACAGCGAGAGATAGAGAGAGACAGAGAGACACCGAGAAAGACAGAGAAAGTCAGAGAGGGACAGAGAGAGACTGAGATAGACAGAAAGAGACAGAGAGAGACAGATAGAGAGAGAGACAGATAGAGACAGAGAGGGACAGAAAGAAACAGAGAGAGACAGAGACAAGTAGAGAGCAACAGCGAGAGATAGAGAGAGACAGAGAGTGACAGAGAGACACCGAGAAAGACAGAGAAAGTCAGAGAGGGACAGGGAGAGGCAAGGAGAGACAGAGAGGGACAGAAAGAGACAGAGACGGAGTGAGACAGAAAGAGACAGAGAGGGACGGAGAGAGGCAGATAGAGACAGAGAGAGGTAGAGAGAGACAGGGAGACAGAGACAGAGACCGGGAGAGACAGAGAGAGGCAGAGAGAGACAGAGTGAGATAGAGAGACCGAGAGAGACAGAGACAAACAGTGAGGGACAGATAGAGGCAGAGAGAGGCAGAGAGAGACTAAGAGAGACTAAGACAGACAGAGTGAGATGGAGAGAGACAGAGACAGACAGAGAGGGACAGAGAGAGGCAGAGTGAGGCAGTGAGAGACAAAGAGAGACAGAGAGAGGCAGGGAGAGACAGAGAGAGGCTGAGAGAGACAGAGAGAGAGACGGAGAGAGACCGAGAGAGGCGGAGAGAGGCAGAGAGAGACAGAGAAAGAGAGAGAGAGGCAAGGAGAGACAGAGAGGGACAGAAAGAGACAGAGACGGAGAGAGACAGAAAGAGACATAGAGGGACAGAGAGAGGCAGAGAGTTAGAGAGAGGCAGAGAGAGAGACAGAGAGAGACGGAGAGAGACAGAGAGGGACAGAAACAGACAGAGAGAGACAGAGACAAGTGAAGAGAAACAGCGAGAGATAGAGAGAGACAGAGAGTGACAGAGGGACACCGAGAAAGACAGAGAAAGTCAGAGAGGGACAGAGCGAGACAGAGATAGACAGAAAGAGACAGAGAGAGACAGATAGAGAGAGAGACAGATAGAGAGAGACGGAGAGAGGGAGAGAGAGACAGGAGGGTAGAGACAGAGACCGGGAGAGACAGAGAGAGAGAGAGAGAAGTAGAGAGAAACAGGGAGAGATAGAGAGAGACAGAGAGGGACAGAGGGAGGCAGATAGAGAGAGACGGCGAGAGGGAGAGAGAGGGAGAGAGAGACAGAAAGAGACAGAGAGAGACAGAGAGAAGTAGAGAGAGACAGAGAGAGGCAGATGGAGGGAGAGAGAGGCAGAGAGAGAGAAAGAGAGAGAGAAAGAGAGAAAGAGAGGCAGAGAGAGACAGAGAGAGACAGATGAAGAGAGAGACAGATAGAGAGAGACGGAGAGAGGGAGAGAGAGACAGGAGGGTAGAGACAGAGACCGGGAGAGACAGAGAGAGACAGAGAGAAGTAGAGAGAGACAGAGAGAGGCAGATAGAGGGAGAGAGAGGCAGAGAGAGAGAAAGAGAGACAGAGAGAGGCAGAGAGAGACAGAGAGAGACAGAGAGAGACAGAGAGAGACGGAGAGACAGAGAGAGACAGAGGGAGACAGAGAGAGGCAAGGGGAGACAGAGAGGGACAGAAAGAGGCAGAGAGGGACAGAAAGAGACAGAGAGAGACAGAGAGAAGTAGAGAGAGACAGAGAGAGGCAGATAGAGGGAGAGAGAGGCAGAGAGAGAGAAAGAGAGAGAGAAAGAGAGAAAGAGAGGCAGAGAGAGACAGAGAGAGACAGAGAAAAGTAGAGAGAAACAGCGAGAGATAGAGAGAGATAGAGAGGGACAGAGAGGGGCAGATAGAGAGAGACGGAGAGAGGGAGAGAGAGACAGAGAGAGACGGAGAGAGGCGGAATACAGAGAGAGACAGAGGGAGACAGAGAGAGGCAAGGAGAGACAGAGAGGGACAGAAAGAGACAGAGAGAGACAGAGAGGGACAGAAAGAGACAGAGAGAGAGAGAGACAAGTAGAGAGAAACAGCGAGAGATAGAGAGAGACAGAGAGTGACAGAGAGACACCGAGAAAGACAGAGAAAGTCAGAGAGGGACAGGGAGAGACAAGGAGAGACAGAGAGGGACAGAAAGAGACAGAGACGGAGTGAGACAGAAAGAGACAGAGAGGGACGGAGAGAGGCAGATAGAGACAGAGAGAGGTAGAGAGAGACAGGGAGACAGAGACAGAGACCGGGAGAGACAGAGAGAGGCAGAGAGAGACAGAGTGAGATAGAGAGACCGAGAGAGACAGAGACAGACAGTGAGGGACAGATAGAGGTAGCGAGAGGCAGAGAGAGACTAAGAGAGACTAAGAGAGACAGAGTGAGATGGAGAGAGACAGAGACAGACAGAGAGGGACAGAGAGAGGCAGAGTGAGGCAGTGAGAGACAAAGAGAGACAGAGAGAGGCAGGGAGAGACAGAGAGAGGCTGAGAGAGACAGAGGGAGAGACGGAGAGAGACCGAGAGAGGCGGAGAGAGACAGAAAGAGACAGAGAAAGAGAGAGAGAGGCAAGGAGAGACAGAGTGGGACAGAAAGAGACAGAGACGGAGAGAGACAGAAAGAGACATAGAGGGACAGAGAGAGGCAGAGAGTTAGAGAGAGGCAGAGAGAGAGACAGAGAGAGACGGAGAGAGACAGAGAGGGACAGAAAGAGACAGAGAGAGACAGAGACAAGTGAAGAGAAACAGCGAGAGATAGAGAGAGACAGAGAGTGACAGAGGGACACCGAGAAAGACAGAGAAAGTCAGAGAGAAACAGGGAGAGATAGAGAGAGACAGAGAGGGACAGAGAGAGGCAGATAGAGAGAGACGGCGAGAGGGAGAGAGAGACAGAGAGAGACAGAGAGAGACAGATGGAGACAGAGAGAGGCAAGGAGAGACAGAGAGGGACAGAAAGAGGCAGAGAGGGACAGGAAGAGACAGAGAGAGACAGAGAGGGACAGAAAGAGGCAGAGAGGGACAGGAAGAGACAGAGAGAGACAGAGAGAAGTAGAGAGGGGCAGAGAGAGGCAGATAGAGAGAGACGGAGAGCGGCAGAAAGCTAATGATCAAGACAGACAGAGAGAGACGGAGAAAGACAGAGAGAGACAGAGAGAGACGGAGAGACAGAGAGAGACAGAGGGAGACAGAGAGAGGCAGGGGGAGACAGAGAGGGACAGAAAGAGGCAGAGAGGGACAGAAAGAGACAGAGAGAGACAGAGAGAAGTAGAGAGAGACAGAGAGAGGCAGATAGAGGGAGAGAGAGGCAGAGAGAGAGAAAGAGAGAGAGAAAGAGAGACAGAGAGAGGCAGAGAGAGACAGAGAGAGACAGAGAGAGACAGAGAAAAGTAGAGAGAAACAGCGAGAGATAGTGAGAGATAGAGAGGGACAGAGAGGGGCAGATAGAGAGAGACGGAGAGAGGGAGAGAGAGACAGAGAGAGACGGAGAGAGGCGGAATACAGAGAGAGACAGAGGGAGACAGAGAGAGGCAAGGAGAGACAGAGAGGGACAGAAAGAGACAGAGAGAGACAGAGAGGGACAGAAAGAGACAGAGAGAGACAGAGACAAGTAGAGAGAAACAGCGAGAGATAGAGAGAGACAGAGAGACACCGAGAAAGACAGAGAAAGTCAGAGAGGGACAGAGAGAGACTGAGATAGACAGAAAGAGACAGAGAGAGACAGATAGAGAGAGAGACAGATAGAGACAGAGAGGGACAGAAAGAAACAGAGAGAGACAGAGACAAGTAGAGAGCAACAGCGAGAGATAGAGAGAGACAGAGAGTGACAGAGAGACACCGAGAAAGACAGAGAAAGTCAGAGAGGGACAGGGAGAGGCAAGGAGAGACAGAGAGGGACAGAAAGAGACAGAGACGGAGTGAGACAGAAAGAGACAGAGAGGGACGGAGAGAGGCAGATAGAGACAGAGAGAGGTAGAGAGAGACAGGGAGAGATAGAGAGAGACAGAGAGGGACAGAGGGAGGCAGATAGAGAGAGACGGCGAGAGGGAGAGAGAGGGAGAGAGAGACAGAAAGAGACAGAGAGAGACAGAGAGAAGTAGAGAGAGACAGAGAGAGGCAGATGGAGGGAGAGAGAGGCAGAGAGAGAGAAAGAGAGAGAGAAAGAGAGAAAGAGAGGCAGAGAGAGACAGAGAGAGACAGATGAAGAGAGAGACAGATAGAGAGAGACGGAGAGAGGGAGAGAGAGACAGGAGGGTAGAGACAGAGACCGGGAGAGACAGAGAGAGACAGAGAGAAGTAGAGAGAGACAGAGAGAGGCAGATAGAGGGAGAGAGAGGCAGAGAGAGAGAAAGAGAGACAGAGAGAGGCAGAGAGAGACAGAGAGAGACAGAGAGAGACAGAGAAAAGTAGAGAGAAACAGCGAGAGATAGTGAGAGATAGAGAGGGACAGAGAGGGGCAGATAGAGAGAGACGGAGAGATGGAGAGAGAGACAGAGCGAGACGGAGAGAGGCGGAATACAGAGAGAGACAGAGGGAGACAGAGAGAGGCAAGGAGAGACAGAGAGGGACAGAAAGAGACAGAGAGAGACAGAGAGGGACAGAAAGAGACAGAGAGAGACAGAGACAAGTAGAGAGAAACAGCGAGAGATAGAGAGAGACAGAGAGTGACAGAGAGACACCGAGAAAGACAGAGAAAGTCAGAGAGGGACAGAGAGAGACTGAGATAGACAGAAAGAGACAGAGAGAGACAGATAGAGAGAGAGACAGATAGAGAGAGACGGAGAGAGGGAGAGAGAGACAGGAGGGTAGAGACAGAGACCGGGAGAAACAGAGAGAGACAGAGAGAAGTAGAGAGAAACAGGGAGAGATAGAGAGAGACAGAGAGGGACAGAAAGAGACAGAGACGGAGAGAGACTGAAAGAGACATAGAGGGACAGAGAGAGGCAGAGAGTTAGAGAGAGGCAGAGAGAGAGACAGAGAGAGACGGAGAGAGACAGAGAGGGACAGAAACAGACAGAGAGAGACAGAGACAAGTGAAGAGAAACAGCGAGAGATAGAGAGAGACAGAGAGTGACAGAGGGACACCGAGAAAGACAGAGAAAGTCAGAGAGGGACAGAGCGAGACAGAGATAGACAGAAAGAGCCAGAGAGAGACAGATAGAGAGAGAGACAGATAGAGAGAGACGGAGAGAGGGAGAGAGAGACAGGAGGGTAGAGACAGAGACCGGGAGAGACAGAGAGAGAGAGAGAGAAGTAGAGAGAAACAGGGAGAGATAGAGAGAGACAGAGAGGGACAGAGGGAGGCAGATAGAGAGAGACGGCGAGAGGGAGAGAGAGGGAGAGAGAGACAGAAAGAGACAGAGAGAGACAGAGAGAAGTAGAGAGAGACAGAGAGAGGCAGATGGAGGGAGAGAGAGGCAGAGAGAGAGAAAGAGAGAGAGAAAGAGAGAAAGAGAGGCAGAGAGAGACAGAGAGAGACAGATGAAGAGAGAGACAGATAGAGAGAGACGGAGAGAGGGAGAGAGAGACAGGAGGGTAGAGACAGAGACCGGGAGAGACAGAGAGAGACAGAGAGAAGTAGAGAGAGACAGAGAGAGGCAGATAGAGGGAGAGAGAGGCAGAGAGAGAGAAAGAGAGACAGAGAGAGGCAGAGAGAGACAGAGAGAGACAGAGAGAGACAGAGAGAGACAGAGAAAAGTAGAGAGAAACAGCGAGAGATAGTGAGAGATAGAGAGGGACAGAGAGGGGCAGATAGAGAGAGACGGAGAGATGGAGAGAGAGACAGAGAGAGACGGAGAGAGGCGGAATACAGAGAGAGACAGAGGGAGACAGAGAGAGGCAAGGAGAGACAGAGAGGGACAGAAAGAGACAGAGAGAGACAGAGAGGGACAGAAAGAGACAGAGAGAGACAGAGACAAGTAGAGAGAAACAGCTAGAGATAGAGAGAGACAGAGAGTGACAGAGAGACACCGAGAAAGACAGAGAAAGTCAGAGAGGGACAGAGAGAGACTGAGATAGACAGAAAGAGACAGAGAGAGACAGATAGAGAGAGAGACAGATAGAGAGAGACGGAGAGAGGGAGAGAGAGACAGGAGGGTAGACACAGAGACCGGGAGAAACAGAGAGAGACAGAGAGAAGTAGAGAGAAACAGGGAGAGATAGAGAGAGACAGAGAGGGACAGAGAGAGGCAGATAGAGAGAGACGGCGAGAGGGAGAGAGAGACAGAGAGAGACAGAGGGAGACAGAGAGTGGCAAGGAGAGAGTGAGAGGGACAGAAAGAGACAGAGAGAGACAGAGAGGGACAGAAAGAAACAGAGAGAGACAGAGACAAGTAGAGAGAAACAGCGAGAGATAGAGAGAGACAGAGAGTGACAGAGAGACACCGAGAAAGACAGAGAAAGTCAGAGAGGGACAGGGAGAGGCAAGGAGAGACAGAGAGGGACAGAAAGAGACAGAGACGGGGTGAGACAGAAAGAGACAGAGAGGGACGGAGAGAGGCAGATAGAGACAGAGAGAGGTAGAGAGAGACAGGGAGACAGAGACAGAGACCGGGAGAGACAGAGAGAGGCAGAGAGAGACAGAGTGAGATAGAGAGACCGAGAGAGACAGAGACAAACAGTGAGGGACAGATAGTGGCAGAGAGAGGCAGAGAGAGACTAAGAGAGACTAAGAGAGACAGAGTGAGATGGAGAGAGACAGAGACAGACAGAGAGGGACAGAGAGAGGCAGAGTGAGGCAGTGAGAGACAAAGAGAGACAGAGAGAGGCAGGGAGAGACAGAGAGAGGCTGAGAGAGACAGAGAGAGAGACGGAGAGAGACCGAGAGAGGCGGAGAGAGGCAGAGAGAGACAGAGAAAGAGAGAGAGAGGCAAGGAGAGACAGAGAGGGACAGAAAGAGACAGAGAGAGACAGAGAGAAGTAGAGAGAGACAGAGAGAGGCAGATAGAGGGAGAGAGAGGCAGAGAGAGAGAAAGAGAGAGAGAAAGAGAGACAGAGAGAGGCAGAGAGAGACAGAGAGAGACAGAGAGAGACAGAGAAAAGTAGAGAGAAACAGCGAGAGATAGTGAGAGATAGAGAGGGACAGAGAGGGGCAGATAGAGAGAGACGGAGAGAGGGAGAGAGAGACAGAGAGAGACGGAGAGAGGCGGAATACAGAGAGAGACAGAGGGAGACAGAGAGAGGCAAGGAGAGACAGAGAGGGACAGAAAGAGACAGAGAGAGACAGAGAGGGACAGAAAGAGACAGAGAGAGACAGAGACAAGTAGAGAGAAACAGCGAGAGATAGAGAGAGACAGAGAGTGACAGAGAGACACCGAGAAAGACAGAGAAAGTCAGAGAGGGACAGAGAGAGACTGAGATAGACAGAAAGAGACAGAGAGAGACAGATAGAGAGAGAGACAGATAGAGAGAGACGGAGAGAGGGAGAGAGAGACAGGAGGGTAGAGACAGAGACCGGGAGAAACAGAGAGAGACAGAGAGAAGTAGAGAGAAACAGGGAGAGATAGAGAGAGACAGAGAGGGACAGAAAGAGACAGAGACGGAGAGAGACTGAAAGAGACATAGAGGGACAGAGAGAGGCAGAGAGTTAGAGAGAGGCAGAGAGAGAGACAGAGAGAGACGGAGAGAGACAGAGAGGGACAGAAACAGACAGAGAGAGACAGAGACAAGTGAAGAGAAACAGCGAGAGATAGAGAGAGACAGAGAGTGACAGAGGGACACCGAGAAAGACAGAGAAAGTCAGAGAGGGACAGAGCGAGACAGAGATAGACAGAAAGAGCCAGAGAGAGACAGATAGAGAGAGAGACAGATAGAGAGAGACGGAGAGAGGGAGAGAGAGACAGGAGGGTAGAGACAGAGACCGGGAGAGACAGAGAGAGAGAGAGAGAAGTAGAGAGAAACAGGGAGAGATAGAGAGAGACAGAGAGGGACAGAGGGAGGCAGATAGAGAGAGACGGCGAGAGGGAGAGAGAGGGAGAGAGAGACAGAAAGAGACAGAGAGAGACAGAGAGAAGTAGAGAGAGACAGAGAGAGGCAGATGGAGGGAGAGAGAGGCAGAGAGAGAGAAAGAGAGAGAGAAAGAGAGAAAGAGAGGCAGAGAGAGACAGAGAGAGACAGATGAAGAGAGAGACAGATAGAGAGAGACGGAGAGAGGGAGAGAGAGACAGGAGGGTAGAGACAGAGACCGGGAGAGACAGAGAGAGACAGAGAGAAGTAGAGAGAGACAGAGAGAGGCAGATAGAGGGAGAGAGAGGCAGAGAGAGAGAAAGAGAGACAGAGAGAGGCAGAGAGAGACAGAGAGAGACAGAGAGAGACAGAGAAAAGTAGAGAGAAACAGCGAGAGATAGTGAGAGATAGAGAGGGACAGAGAGGGGCAGATAGAGAGAGACGGAGAGATGGAGAGAGAGACAGAGAGAGACGGAGAGAGGCGGAATACAGAGAGAGACAGAGGGAGACAGAGAGAGGCAAGGAGAGACAGAGAGGGACAGAAAGAGACAGAGAGAGACAGAGAGGGACAGAAAGAGACAGAGAGAGACAGAGACAAGTAGAGAGAAACAGCTAGAGATAGAGAGAGACAGAGAGTGACAGAGAGACACCGAGAAAGACAGAGAAAGTCAGAGAGGGACAGAGAGAGACTGAGATAGACAGAAAGAGACAGAGAGAGACAGATAGAGAGAGAGACAGATAGAGAGAGACGGAGAGAGGGAGAGAGAGACAGGAGGGTAGAGACAGAGACCGGGAGAAACAGAGAGAGACAGAGAGAAGTAGAGAGAAACAGGGAGAGATAGAGAGAGACAGAGAGGGACAGAGAGAGGCAGATAGAGAGAGACGGCGAGAGGGAGAGAGAGACAGAGAGAGACAGAGGGAGACAGAGAGTGGCAAGGAGAGAGTGAGAGGGACAGAAAGAGACAGAGAGAGACAGAGAGGGACAGAAAGAAACAGAGAGAGACAGAGACAAGTAGAGAGAAACAGCGAGAGATAGAGAGAGACAGAGAGTGACAGAGAGACACCGAGAAAGACAGAGAAAGTCAGAGAGGGACAGGGAGAGGCAAGGAGAGACAGAGAGGGACAGAAAGAGACAGAGACGGGGTGAGACAGAAAGAGACAGAGAGGGACGGAGAGAGGCAGATAGAGACAGAGAGAGGTAGAGAGAGACAGGGAGACAGAGACAGAGACCGGGAGAGACAGAGAGAGGCAGAGAGAGACAGAGTGAGATAGAGAGACCGAGAGAGACAGAGACAAACAGTGAGGGACAGATAGTGGCAGAGAGAGGCAGAGAGAGACTAACAGAGACTAAGAGAGACAGAGTGAGATGGAGAGAGACAGAGACAGACAGAGAGGGACAGAGAGAGGCAGAGTGAGGCAGTGAGAGACAAAGAGAGACAGAGAGAGGCAGGGAGAGACAGAGAGAGGCTGAGAGAGACAGAGAGAGAGACGGAGAGAGACCGAGAGAGGCGGAGAGAGGCAGAGAGAGACAGAGAAAGAGAGAGAGAGGCAAGGAGAGACAGAGAGGGACAGAAAGAGACAGAGAGAGACAGAGAGAAGTAGAGAGAGACAGAGAGAGGCAGATAGAGGGAGAGAGAGGCAGAGAGAGAGAAAGAGAGAGAGAAAGAGAGACAGAGAGAGGCAGAGAGAGACAGAGAGAGACAGAGAGAGACAGAGAAAAGTAGAGAGAAACAGCGAGAGATAGTGAGAGATAGAGAGGGACAGAGAGGGGCAGATAGAGAGAGACGGAGAGAGGGAGAGAGAGACAGAGAGAGACGGAGAGAGGCGGAATACAGAGAGAGACAGAGGGAGACAGAGAGAGGCAAGGAGAGACAGAGAGGGACAGAAAGAGACAGAGAGAGACAGAGAGGGACAGAAAGAGACAGAGAGAGACAGAGACAAGTAGAGAGAAACAGCGAGAGATAGAGAGAGACAGAGAGTGACAGAGAGACACCGAGAAAGACAGAGAAAGTCAGAGAGGGACAGAGAGAGACTGAGATAGACAGAAAGAGACAGAGAGAGACAGATAGAGAGAGAGACAGATAGAGAGAGACGGAGAGAGGGAGAGAGAGACAGGAGGGTAGAGACAGAGACCGGGAGAAACAGAGAGAGACAGAGAGAAGTAGAGAGAAACAGGGAGAGATAGAGAGAGACAGAGAGGGACAGAGAGAGGCAGATAGAGAGAGACGGGGAGAGGGAGAGAGGCGGAGAGAGACAGAGAGAGACAGAGGGAGACAGAGAGAGGCAAGGAGAGACAGAGAGGGACAGAAAGAGAGAGAGAGGGACAGAGTGAAGTAGAGGGAAACAGCGAGAGATGGAGAGAGACAGAGAGTGACAGAGAGACACCGAGAAAGACAGAGAAAGTCCGAGCGGGACAGAGAGGGACAGAGAGAGGCAGATAGCCAGAGACGGAGACAGACAGAGAGAGAGACGGAGAGAGACCGAGAGAGGCGGAGAGAGACAGAGAGAGACAGAGACAGAGAGAGAGAGGCAAGGAGAGACAGAGAGGGACAGAAAGAGACAGAGACGGAGAGAGACAGAAAGAGACATCGAGGGACAGAGAGAGGCAGATAGAGAGAGAAGGAGACAGACAGAGAGAGACACGGTGAGAGACCGAGAGAGGCGGAGAGAGACAGAGAGAGACAGAGACAGAGAGAGAGAGAGAGACAGAGTGTGACAGAGAGAGACAGAGAAACAAAGAGAGCCAGAGAGAAAGGAGAGCGGCAGAAAGCTAATGATCAAGACAGACAGAGAGAGACGGAGAGAGATAGAGAGAGACAGAGAGAGACGGAGAGAGGCGGAGAGAGACAGAGAGGAGAGAGGCGGAGAGAGACAGAGAGAGACAGAGGGAGACAGAGAGAGGCAAGGGGAGAAAGAGAGGGACAGAAAGAGGCAGAGAGGGACAGAAAGAGACAGAGAGAGACAGAGAGAAGTAGAGAGAGACAGAGAGAGGCAGACAGAGGGAGAGAGAGGCAGAGAGAGAGAAAGAGAGACAGAGAGAGGCAGAGAGAGACAGAGAGAGACAGAGAGAGACAGAGAGGGACAGAGAGAGGCAGATAGAGAGAGACGGCGAGAGGGAGAGAGAGGCATTTTTATCAACAAGACGGGAAGTTTATATAGCGTTCCACATTTCTTGTGACGTCAAAGGAAATCGTTGGTTAGGATTTTGGATGAGGTAGGAAGGGGAACAGGATAATTCTCCATATAATTTTTGCAAGAAAAATTACTGAAAAAATGGATAGTCCAGACCGGGATTCGAACCCGGGACCTTCCGATTATGCATCGAGAGTGACAGAGAGAGACAGAGGGAGACACAGAGAGACAGATAGAGACAGAGGGAGACAGAGAGAGGCAAGGGGAGAAAGAGAGGGACAGAAAGAGGCAGAGAGGGACAGAAAGAGACAGAGAGAGACAGAGAGAAGTAGAGAGAGACAGAGAGAGGCAGATAGAGGGAGAGAGAGGCAGAGAGAGAGAAAGAGAGACAGAGAGAGGCAGAGAGAGACAGAGAGAGACAGAGAGAGACAGAGAGACACAGAGAGAGGCAAGGAGAGATGGAGAGGGACACAAGGAGACAGAGACAGACAGAGAAAAGTAGAGAGAAACAGCGAGAGATAGAGAGAGATAGAGAGGGACAGAGAGGGGCAGATAGAGAGAGACGGAGAGAGGGAGAGAGAGACAGAGAGAGACGGAGAGAGGCGGAGAGAGACAGAGAGAGACAGAGGGAGACAGAGAGAGGCAAGGAGAGACAGAGAGGGACAGAAAGAGACAGAGAGATACAGAGACAAGTGAAGAGAAACAGCGAGAGATAGAGAGAGACAGAGAGTGACAGAGAGACACCGAGAAAGACAGAGAAAGTCAGAGAGGGACAGAGAGAGACAGAGATAGACAGAAAGAGACAGAGAGAGACAGATGAAGAGAGAGACAGATAGAGAGAGACGGAGAGAGGGAGAGAGAGACAGGAGGGTAGAGACAGAGACCGGGAGAGACGGAGAGAGACAGAGAGAAGTAGAGAGAAACAGGGAGAGATAGAGAGAGACAGAGAGGGACAGAGAGAGGCAGATAGAGAGAGACGGCGAGAGGGAGAGAGGCGGAGAGAGACAGAGAGAGACAGAGGGAGACAGAGAGAGGCAAGGAGAGACAGAGAGGGACAGAAAGAGAGAGAGAGGGACAGAGTGAAGTAGAGGGAAACAGCGAGAGATGGAGAGAGACAGAGAGTGACAGAGAGACACCGAGAAAGACAGAGAAAGTCCGAGCGGGACAGAGAGGGACAGAGAGAGGCAGATAGCCAGAGACGGAGACAGACAGAGAGAGAGAGACGGAGAGAGACCGAGAGAGGCGGAGAGAGACAGAGAGAGACAGAGACAGAGAGAGAGAGGCAAGGAGAGACAGAGAGGGACAGAAAGAGACAGAGACGGAGAGAGACAGAAAGAGACATCGAGGGACAGAGAGAGGCAGATAGAGAGAGAAGGAGACAGACAGAGAGAGACACGGTGAGAGACCGAGAGAGGCGGAGAGAGACAGAGAGAGACAGAGACAGAGAGAGAGAGAGACAGAGTGTGACAGAGAGAGACAGAGAAACAAAGAGAGCCAGAGAGAAAGGAGAGCGGCAGAAAGCTAATGATCAAGACAGACAGAGAGAGACGGAGAGAGATAGAGAGAGACAGAGAGAGACGGAGAGAGGCGGAGAGAGACAGAGAGGAGAGAGGCGGAGAGAGACAGAGAGAGACAGAGGGAGACAGAGAGAGGCAAGGGGAGAAAGAGAGGGACAGAAAGAGGCAGAGAGGGACAGAAAGAGACAGAGAGAGACAGAGAGAAGTAGAGAGAGACAGAGAGAGGCAGATAGAGGGAGAGAGAGGCAGAGAGAGAGAAAGAGAGACAGAGAGAGGCAGAGAGAGACAGAGAGAGACAGAGAGAGACAGAGAGGGACAGAGAGAGGCAGATAGAGAGAGACGGCGAGAGGGAGAGAGAGGCATTTTTATCAACAAGACGGGAAGTTTATATAGCGTTCCACATTTCTTGTGACGTCAAAGGAAATCGTTGGATAGGATTTTGGATGAGGTAGGAAGGGGAACAGGATAATTCTCCATATAATTTTTGCAAGAAAAATTACTGAAAAAATGGATAGTCCAGACCGGGATTCGAACCCGGGACCTTCCGATTATGCATCGAGAGTGACAGAGAGAGACAGAGGGAGACACAGAGAGACAGATAGAGACAGAGGGAGACAGAGAGAGGCAAGGGGAGAAAGAGAGGGACAGAAAGAGGCAGAGAGGGACAGAAAGAGACAGAGAGAGACAGAGAGAAGTAGAGAGAGACAGAGAGAGGCAGATAGAGGGAGAGAGAGGCAGAGAGAGAGAAAGAGAGACAGAGAGAGGCAGAGAGAGACAGAGAGAGACAGAGAGAGACAGAGAGACACAGAGAGAGGCAAGGAGAGATGGAGAGGGACACAAGGAGACAGAGACAGACAGAGAAAAGTAGAGAGAAACAGCGAGAGATAGAGAGAGATAGAGAGGGACAGAGAGGGGCAGATAGAGAGAGACGGAGAGAGGGAGAGAGAGACAGAGAGAGACGGAGAGAGGCGGAGAGAGACAGAGAGAGACAGAGGGAGACAGAGAGAGGCAAGGAGAGACAGACAGGGACAGAAAGAGACAGAGAGATACAGAGACAAGTGAAGAGAAACAGCGAGAGATAGAGAGAGACAGAGAGTGACAGAGAGACACCGAGAAAGACAGAGAAAGTCAGAGAGGGACAGAGAGAGACAGAGATAGACAGAAAGAGACAGAGAGAGACAGATGAAGAGAGAGACAGATAGAGAGAGACGGAGAGAGGGAGAGAGAGACAGGAGGGTAGAGACAGAGACCGGGAGAGACGGAGAGAGACAGAGAGAAGTAGAGAGAAACAGGGAGAGATAGAGAGAGACAGAGAGGGACAGAGAGAGGCAGATAGAGAGAGACGGCGAGAGGGAGAGAGGCGGAGAGAGACAGAGAGAGACAGAGGGAGACAGAGAGAGGCAAGGAGAGACAGAGAGGGACAGAAAGAGAGAGAGAGGGACAGAGTGAAGTAGAGGGAAACAGCGAGAGATGGAGAGAGACAGAGAGTGACAGAGAGACACCGAGAAAGACAGAGAAAGTCCGAGCGGGACAGAGAGGGACAGAGAGAGGCAGATAGCCAGAGACGGAGACAGACAGAGAGAGAGAGACGGAGAGAGACCGAGAGAGGCGGAGAGAGACAGAGAGAGACAGAGACAGAGAGAGAGAGGCAAGGAGAGACAGAGAGGGACAGAAAGAGACAGAGACGGAGAGAGACAGAAAGAGACATCGAGGGACAGAGAGAGGCAGATAGAGAGAGAAGGAGACAGACAGAGAGAGACACGGTGAGAGACCGAGAGAGGCGGAAAGAGACAGAGAGAGACAGAGACAGAGAGAGAGAGAGACAGAGTGTGACAGAGAGAGACAGAGAAACAAAGAGAGCCAGAGAGAAAGGAGAGCGGCAGAAAGCTAATGATCAAGACAGACAGAGAGAGACGGAGAGAGATAGAGAGAGACAGAGAGAGACGGAGAGAGGCGGAGAGAGACAGAGAGAGACAGAGGGAGACAGAGAGAGGCAAGGAGAAACAGAGAGAGACAGAAAGAGGCAGAGAGGGACAGAAAGAGACAGAGAGAGACAGAGAGAAGTAGAGAGGGACAGAGAGAGGCAGATAGAGAGAGACGGAGAGCGGCAGAAAGCTAATGATCAAGACAGACAGAGAGAGACGGAGAAAGACAGAGAGAGAAAGAGAGAGACAGAGAGGAGAGAGGCGGAGAGAGACAGAGAGAGACAGAGGGAGACAGAGAGAGGCAAGGGGAGAAAGAGAGGGACAGAAAGAGGCAGAGAGGGACAGAAAGCGACAGAGAGAGACAGAGAGAAGTAGAGAGAGACAGAGAGAGGCAGATAGAGGGAGAGAGAGGCAGAGAGAGAGAAAGAGAGACAGAGAGAGGCAGAGAGAGACAGAGAGAGACAGAGAGAGACAGAGAGGGACAGAGAGAGGCAGATAGAGAGAGACGGCGAGAGGGAGAGAGAGGCATTTTTATCAACAAGACGGGAAGTTTATATAGCGTTCCACATTTCTTGTGACGTCAAAGGAAATCGTTGGATAGGATTTTGGATGAGGTAGGAAGGGGAACAGGATAATTCTCCATATAATTTTTGCAAGAAAAATTACTGAAAAAATGGATAGTCCAGACCGGGATTCGAACCCGGGACCTTCCGATTATGCATCGAGAGTGACAGAGAGAGACAGAGGGAGACACAGAGAGACAGATAGAGACAGAGGGAGACAGAGAGAGGCAAGGGGAGAAAGAGAGGGACAGAAAGAGGCAGAGAGGGACAGAAAGAGACAGAGAGAGACAGAGAGAAGTAGAGAGAGACAGAGAGAGGCAGATAGAGGGAGAGAGAGGCAGAGAGAGAGAAAGAGAGACAGAGAGAGGCAGAGAGAGACAGAGAGAGACAGAGAGAGACAGAGAGACACAGAGAGAGGCAAGGAGAGATGGAGAGGGACACAAGGAGACAGAGACAGACAGAGAAAAGTAGAGAGAAACAGCGAGAGATAGAGAGAGATAGAGAGGGACAGAGAGGGGCAGATAGAGAGAGACGGAGAAAGGGAGAGAGAGACAGAGAGAGACGGAGAGAGGCGGAGAGAGACAGAGAGAGACAGAGGGAGACAGAGAGAGGCAAGGAGAGACAGAGAGGGACAGAAAGAGACAGAGAGAGACAGAGAGGGAAAGAAAGAGACAGAGAGAGACAGAGAGAGACAGAGAGAGACAGAGTGAGACAGGGAGAGGCAAAGAGAGATAGAGAGGGACAGAAAGAGAGAGAGAGAGAGAGAGAGAGAGACAGAGAGTAATAGAGAGAAACAGCGAGAGATAGAGGGAGACAGAGAAAGTCAGAGAAGGCCAGAGAGAGGTGGAGAGAGAGTCAGAACGAGACAGAGAGAAACGGAGAGAGGAAGAAATCGATAGAGAAATAAAAGAGCCAGAGAGGCACAGACAGAGACAGAGAGAGGCAGAGAGAGGCAGAGAGAGGCAGAGAGAGGCAGAGAGAGACAGAGAGAGACAGAGAGAGACAGAGAGAGACGGAGAGAGGCGGAAAGAGAAAGAGAGAGACAGAGGGAGACAGAGAGAGGCAAGGAGAGACAGAGAGCGACAGAAAGAGAGAGAGAGAGACAGAGAGAAGTAGAGAGAAACAGCGAGAGATGGAGAGAGACAGAGAGTGACAGAGAGACACCGAGAAAGACAGAGAAAGTCAGAGAGTGACAGGGAGAGGCAAGGAGAGACAGAGAGGGACAGAAAGAGACAGAGACGGAGAGAGACAGAAAGAGACAGAGAGAGACAGAGAGAGACAGAGGGAGACAGAGAGAGACAGATAGAGACAGAGAGAGACAGAGAGAGACAGATAGAGACAGAGAGAGACAGAGAGAGACAGATAGCGAGAGAGAAAGAGAGAGAGAAAGAGAGACAGAGAGAGGCAGAGAGAGACAGAGAGAGACAGGAAGGGACAGAGACGGAGAGAGACAGAAAGAGGCAGAGACGGAGAGAGACAGAGAGAGACAGAGAGAGACAGAGAGAGACAGAGGGAGACAGAGAGAGGCAAGGAGAGACAGAGAGGGAGAGAAGAGACAGAGACGGAGCGAGACAGAAAGAGACAGAGAGGGACAGAGGGAGGCAGATAGAGACAGAGAGAAGTAGAGAGAGACAGGGAGACAGAGACAGAGACCGGGAGAAACAGAGAGAGACAGAGAGAGGCAGAGAGAGACAGAGTGAGATAGAGAGACCGAGAGAGACAGAGACAGACAGTGAGGGACAGAGAGAGGCAGAGAGAGACAGAGAGAGACAGATAGCGAGAGAGTTAGATAGAGAGAGACGGAGAGAGGGAGAGAGAAAGAGAGAGAGAAAGAGAGACAGAGTGAGGCAGAGAGAGACAGAGAGAGACAGAGGGAGACAGAGAGAGAGACAGAGAATTAGAGAGAGGCAGGGACAGACAGAGAGAGACAGAGAGAGACGGAGAGAGACAGAGAGAGGCAGAGAGAGACAGAGAGAGACAGAGAGAGACAGATAGAAAGAGAGTCAGATAGAGAGAGACGGAGAGAGGGAGAGAGAAAGCGAGACAGAGAGAGGCAGAGAGAGACAGAGAGAGACAGAGAGAGACAGAGAGAGACAGAAAAGGACAGAGACGGAGAGAGACAGAAAGAGACAGAGACGGAGAGAGACAGAGAGAGACAGAGAGAGACAGAGAGAGACAGAGAGCGTTAGAGAGAGACAGAGAGAGACAGAGGGAGACAGAGAGAGGCAAGGAGAGACAGAGAGGGAGAGAAGAGACAGAGACGGAGAGAGACAGAAAGAGACAGAGAGGGACAGAGAGAGGCAGATAGAGACAGAGAGAGGTAGAGAGAGACAGGGATACAGAGACAGAGACCGGGAGAGACAGAGAGAGGCAGAGAGAGACAGAGTGAGTTAGAGAGACCGAGAGAGACAGAGACAGACCGTGAGGGACAGAGAGAGGCAGAGAGAGGCAGAAAGAGACTAAGAGAGACTAAGAGAGACAGAGTGAGATGGAGAGAGACAGAGACAGGCAGAGAGGGACAGAGAGAGGCAGAGTGAGGCAGTGAGAGACAAAGAGAGACAGAGAGAGACGGAGAGAGGCTGAGAGAGACAGAGAGAGAGCCGGAGAGAGAACGAGAGAGGCGGAGAGAGACAGAGAGAGACAGAGACAGAGAGGCAAGGCGAGACAGTGAGGGACAGAAAGAGAGAGAGAGAGAGACAGAGAGAAATAGAGAGAAACAGCGAGAGATGGAGGGAGACAGAGAGTGACAGAGAGAGGGTGATAGAGAGAGACGGAGAGAGGGAGAGAGAGAGAGAGGGATAGAGAAACAAAGAGAGCCAGAGAGAACGGAGAGCGGGAGAAAGCTAATGATCAAGACAGACAGAGAGAGACGGAGAGAGACAGAGAGAGGCAGAAAGAGGCAGAGAGAGAGAAAGAGAGAGAGAAAGAGAGCCAGAGAGAGGCAGGGAGAGACAGAGAGAGACAGAGAGAGACAGAGAGAGACAGAGAGAGGCAGATAGAGAGAGACGGAGAGCGGCAGAAAGCTAATGATCAAGACAGACAGAGAGAGACGGAGAGGGACAGAGAGAGAAAGAGAGAGACGGAGAGAGACAAAGAGAGACAGAGTGAGACGGAGAGAGGCGGAGAGAGACAGAGAGAGACAGAGAGAGACAGAAAGAGACAGAGAGAGACAGAGACAAGTAGAGAGAAACAGCGAGAGATAGAGAGAGACAGAGAGTGACAGAGAGACATCGAGAAAGACAGAGAAAGTCAGAGAAGGCCAGAGAGAGGCAGAGAGAGGTGGAGAGAGAGACAGAACGAGACAGAGAGAAACGGAGAGAGGAAGAAAGTGATCGAGGAATAAAGGGAGCCAGAGAGGCACAGAGAGAAACAGAGAGAGGCAGAGAGAGAGAGACAGAGAGAGACGGAGAGAGACAGAGAGAGACAGAGAGAGAGACGGAGAGAGGCGGAGAGAGACAGAGAGAGACAGAGGGAGACAGAGAGAGGCAAGAAGAGACAGAGAGGGACTGAAAGAGACACAGAGAGACAGAGAGGGACAGAAAGAGACAGAGAGAGACAGAGACAAGTAGAGAGAAACAGCGAGAGATAGAGAGAGACAGAGAGTGAC
The DNA here is from genome assembly GCF_034640455.1 of Diachasmimorpha longicaudata. Classification (NCBI taxonomy): domain Eukaryota; kingdom Metazoa; phylum Arthropoda; class Insecta; order Hymenoptera; family Braconidae; genus Diachasmimorpha; species Diachasmimorpha longicaudata. The sequence continues at coordinate 72,554 of NW_026973914.1, read as the reverse complement.
AGAGAGACACCGAGAAAGACAGAGAAAGTCAGAGCGGGACAGAGAGGGACAGAGAGTGAGAGAGAGAGACAGAGAGAAGTAGAGAGAAACAGGGAGAGATAGAGAGAGACAGAGAGGGGCAGCGAGAGACAGAGAGAGACAGAGGGAGACAGAGAGAGGCAAGGAGAGACAGAGATTGATTGATTGATTGGTTTATTTTAGCATTTTGCTACATGTCTTTGGTTTCCCAGCGTTTCGCTACATTACTTTCTCATATCCTACATTTCTCTTTAAGGTATTTGACTACTTCTCGTCGATATCCACTTTTCTTCATGCTTTTTATACTAGGCGATAGTTCGTTATACATCTGCATGCCTTTATACCTCAAATCATTTTGTCCGAAGCTAGTTTTTGCTCTCGACAATAGCACATTCTTCCATTGCCTTGTCATTCTGCTTGCCCCGGCGTCCATTCGATCGATGCTCCAATCTTTTTGCATGTCATATATATACATCAGAACATTCAGTTTTATTCTTTCCTCAACACTTAATATACCCAGTGCTTCTAGCATATCCGCTATTTTCGTTCTTTTACTGCAGTGAAGAATAGCCCGCATGGCTCGATTTTGCATTTTTTGTACTATATTTAGACTTGTCACGTTCATAGTAAATAAAATCGTACTACAATATTCGAAATGCGGGGAAATAATACTATCATATATTATCTTCCGCGTCATCATCGTTACTCCATTGCCAATTCTATTCAACATACCCACTTTTTTACCAATTTTTTTGACAATGTATTGCTGATGTTCTTTGAAAGTTAAGTGACAATCGATTACCACCCCGAAGTATTTTATTACTCTTACTCTATCTAATGACACGTTGTCTTTAGTTTTTACAGTCACATTTTTGCCCTTATTTTCTTTTGCTGTCGAATTACCATAAATTTAGTTTTGTACGTATTAATTTTTAATTTATTATTCTCCAAGTAATTTTCAATTTTATGTAAACTAGGCGTTATTTTATTCTCCAAATCTTCTGAGCATTGTGCGTACACAAAAATGACAATGTCATCAGCAAACAATCTCATTTCACACTCTATACCACTTTCTGTAATGATATCGTTTATATATATTAGAAACAATAAAGGTCCGAGTACAGATCCTTGTGGGACTCCAATCGCCACCTCGTCTGCCTCCGACCTACTGCAGCGATAAAATGTCGTTTGAGTACGACCCGAGAGATACGACTTGAACCAGTTCCACACTGTTCCTTCAATTCCATACCTCTTCAGTTTTTTTAACAATAAATCTCTGTCGACCGTCTCAAAAGCTCTTTTCAGATCTATAAATATAGCTCCCACAATATTACCATCATCTATTTGTGCTTTCCATTCAGATATAACATTTTGAATAGCTTTTTCACAGGATTTTGCTCTACGAAATCCATATTGCTCCTTAATAAATAGATTATTATTTTCAAAGTAATCCACTAATTGTTTCGCAACTATTTTTTCTAATATTTTCTCATATTGTGGAAGCATATTTATAGGTCTGAATTCTTTCATTTTATTTGATTTTTGAATCTTAGGAATCGGAACAATATCTGAATGCTTCCAAGCAGTGGGGACATACCCCTGCTTTATGGAACCATTCAAAACTGCACACAGTCGTTCCCCTACTGATTCATTTATCATTCGCAAAGTACCTGTCGATATGCCCTCACTCGTACCTTTTTTGTTCGCTAGATCTCGTATTAATTTATTAAGATGCTCGATCGATGTCAATTGAAAAGTATCAAAGATTGTGTTCGTATATTTAATTTCGTCAAAGTCCTTTTTAAACGGCTTCATATCGCTCAGAATTTCCCTTACACTCTCAACATAGTAGTTGTTAAGTTTATTTGCTATTTCCACGTCCCCAATAATTTTTACTTCCTTCAAAGTCATATAATCAGGTAATTCGACATCATTTGATTTTCCAAGTACTTCTTTGATGGTTTTCCACATTTGTTTGCTGTTTCGCTTATTATTATCGATTTTCCCCTCATAGTAAACAATTTTTGCATCTCTGATTTTTGTGACAACTATATTTCTTTGTTTCTTATATTTTAACCAATCATTCAATTTTTGACTATTTTTAGCGTTTTCATACAATTGTTGTCGTTCTTTAATTAAGTTCCTAATATCGTGATTGAACCACGATTTATTTTTTAGAATTTTTTGTTTATTCATCATTTTTTGAGGAGCCACTTCATCTATAATGCTAAGTATTGCATTAATAAATGACTTAGTTTCATTTTCCAACTGCCCATCATTCATATTACCTTTGCATATTTTTCTATTACTAAGCTGTTCCTTCAACTTATCACAAAACTGATGGCTGTCAAGAGCTTTAAAATTACGTTTCATAAACATTTCTGTTTTGTAATAATTTCATTCGCAGACATCGTAAATTGCAGCATTGCATGATCCGTTATTTTAGGAGAATGATTCACTTGTACATCAATACAGTTATTGCTAAACAGTAAATCTATTAAGGTTGAGGATCCATCATAGACTCTTGTGGATTCTCTCACATACTGCTTCATCCCTAATGCGAGTAGGACTTGCAATAATTTATTTGTATAAAAAGAATTTTTGTCATCCATATTTATGTTAAAATCTCCCATACACACACACATCTTCTCTCTGCTCATCCTTTCACATATTTCTTCGATATGATTGATAAATATTGAGTGACTAGATTTGGGTGAGTGGTATGTCACTATTAATATACCTTTAAAATCACTATAATTTAATTTTATGCCCACTGTCCAACAATTATCTACAATCTTTTCATTTACTACTACTTTAAATACAATATCGTCCCTTATGTACATCATCGCACCACCCGTGGATCTTTTTTCTGAATCACATCTAACAATTTTGTATCCAGGTATTATTATTTCGGAATCGTCAATATCATTTGTAAGCCTCGTTTCACTAAACGCTATAATACCTGGATTTTTTGGCCTAATGATCAATTCTTCAAATTCGTCCTTATTTTTTATCAAGCTTCTTGCATTCATATGCAGACACACATAGCTTTTATTAATTGTTTTTTTACTTTCCAAATTGACGCGCTTTTTTATACAATTATTGTGTTTTCCTTCTTGTATTTGTTGAAAAAATATTTATAAGAGGGACACATTTTATTATTCACATCATGCTTCATCGCTTCGTCAGATAATTTCAATGTTCCTCTATATTTTAAACAAGTTATACACTTCAATTCAACCCCGACACAGTCACTGGTTTGATGAGAACCTGCACATTTTCCACATATAGTACTTTTTTTACATGTTCTTTGGGTATGATGAAAGCCCCAACAATTAAAGCATCTGACTGGTTTTATATACTCATAAACTCTACATTTGCTCCATCCTAAATTCAAAAATTCTCTTTGCAATAAGCTTTGATACAATTTCTCGTTCACTTCAATGACCAGGCCCATTTTATTAAGTTTTTCCACTTTCCACTTATTAATCACTTTAATGTCTGACATGTCCACCAATGAGTTGATGTTATTTTGCTGGATTATGTCTGATATCAATTTTTCATTCGGTTTTAAATAGTGCTCAATACCAATATTTGTTATTTTGAGCCTGGGTCTCACTTTATTTGGAACTACGACATTAAATTGATCTCCCAACTGTTGCCCGATCAGGTCAATCAGTGTACACTCATCATGTTTACTATTGCATCCAATGATCACTTTACCATTAGGTGCGCGTTTTAATGAGCAATTATTAATCTTCATAGTATTTATATCCACTTTATCTCGTACAATGGATTCTGTCACATCGGAATTCACTTTATTTTTAGGTTTTATAACAAATGTAGAGTTCTGGTGCTCGCGGGATCTCTTCGTTTTCGAGGTTAACTGGGCACCTATCGACTGGTAAGTGTCAGCGACCCCGCTCGTTTCAGGGTTATGTGAGGGTCCAAGAGTAGTGCTCATCCCTGGGTGTTTAGCCATCAGAAATTCTCTCATGATATTTTTCATTTCTAGGACTTCATTCTTTAAAGAGGAGATATTTTCCTTAATTTCGGTTTGAAATACACTTAACTCATTTCTGAGGACATTTCTCACTTCACATTTAAAAGACGATAGATTTGACGTGGAGTTTTTCAAATTGGCGATTTGCTCAGCTAAAATGTCAATTTTATCACTAATATGCCCACCTCTCTCTTCTTCACTCTGAAAACTGACACCACCAATTCGTTTACGTTTATTATGATTGTTTGTAATTTGCAACTGGCTACATTGCTCGTCAATTAATTTATTTGCATGAGAACTAGTAGTGGAATTGTGGTGTTCCATAGCAACTGGATCATCCACAATTGATTGTAAGTGTCGTCTCGTTGTATTGCTCGGCGACGGCCGTGGGCCTGGAACATCATGAACAATTTCGATTTGTCCAGGGTATGGGATTAGTTCACCGTCCTTATTATAGCTTTTATGTAAAGCGATACACGATTTATGATAGTATTTTCGGCACAACATACATTCGTGTTTAGTGGTCACAATGGTTTTGTGGCATTTGTCACATTGTATCGTAGGTGAAACTTCCATTTTGGAGGTTAGGATGTTGCATCGTTTGTAAAACTCACTTTATGTGAATGTGTCCAATATTTTTACCATAAATATTATACGAATGTATGACGAAATTAATTCCACTCGAAGTCATTCCAGCAAAGGCATGATTACACTTAACTTTAGGTTTTTAATAGACAAAATTGAATGCACTCGAGGTAAGCACGTGTCAACAAAGAGAAAGAGAGAGAGAGAGAGAGAGAGAGAGAGAGAGAGGTAGCGAGAAACAGCGAGACATAGAGGGAGACAGAGAGTGACGGAGAGACATCGAGAAAGACAGAGAAAGTCAGAGAAGGCCAGAGAGAGGCAGAGAGAGGTGGAGAGAGACAGAGAGAGACAGAGAGAGGAAGAGAGAGAGCCAGAGAGAGACAGAGAGAGACAGAGGGGGACAGAGAGAGGCAAGGAGAGACAGAGAGGGACAGAAAGAGACGGAGAGAGACAGAGAGGGACAGAAAGAGACAGAGAGAGACAGAGACAAGTAGAGAGAAATAGCGAGAGAGAGAGGGAGACAGAGAGTGAAAGAGAGACACCGAGAAATACAGAGAAAGTCAGAGAGGGACAGGGAGAGGCAGAGAGGCAGAGAGAGACAGAGAGAGGCAAGGAGAGACAAAGAGGGACAGAAAGAGACAGAGATAGTTGGAGAGAAATAGAGAGAAACAGCGAGAGATAGAGGGAGACAGCGAGTGACAGAGAGACACCGAGAAAGACAGAGAAAGTCAGAGAAGGCCAAAGAGAGGCAGAGAGAGGTGGAGAGAGACAGAGAGAGACAGAGAGAGACAGAGGGAGACAGAGAGAGGCAAGGAGAGATAGAGAGGGACTGAAAGAGACACAGAGAGACAGAGAGTGACAGAGAGACACCGAGAAAGGCAGAGAAAGTCAGAGAAGGCCAGCGAGAGGCAGAGAGAGGTGGAGAGAGAGACAGAACGAGAAAGAGAGAAACGGAGAGAGGAAGAAAGTGATAGAGAAATAAAGAGAGCCAGTGAGGCACAGAGAGAGACAGAGAGAGGCAGAGAGAGGCAGAGAGAGACAGAGGGAGATAGAGAGAGGCAAGGAGAGACAGAGAGGGACAGAAAGAGGGAGAGAGAGACAGAGAGAAATAGAGAGAAACAGCGAGAGTTAGAGGGAGACAGAGAGTGACAGAGAGAGGCAGAGAGAGACAGAGTGAGACAGAGAGAGACAGAGAGAGACAGAGGGAGACAGAGAGAGGCAAGGAGAGACAGAGAGGGAGAGAAGAGACAGAGACGGAGAGAGACAGAAAGAGACAGAGAGGGACAGAGAGAGGCAGATAGAGACAGAGAGAGGTAGAGAGAGACAGGGATACAGAGACAGAGACCGGGAGAGACAGAGAGAGACAGAGTGAGTTAGAGAGACCGAGAGAGACAGAGACAGACCGTGAGGGACAGAGAGAGGCAGAGAGAGGCAGAGAGAGACTAAGAGAGACTAAGAGAGACAGAGTGAGATGGAGAGAGACAGAGACAGGCAGAGAGGGACAGAGAGAGGCAGAGTGAGGCAGTGAGAGACAAAGAGAGACAGAGAGAGACAGAGAGAGACAGAGAGAGACAGAGACGGAGAGAGACAGAAAGAGACAGAGACGGAGAGAGACAGAGAGAGACAGAGAGAGACAGAGAGAGACAGAGAGCGTTAGAGAGAGACAGAGAGAGACAGAGGGAGACAGAGAGAGGCAAGGAGAGACAGAGAGGGAGAGAAGAGACAGAGACGGAGAGAGACAGAAAGAGACAGAGAGGGACAGAGAGAGGCAGATAGAGACAGAGAGAGGTAGAGAGAGACAGGGATACAGAGACAGAGACCGGGAGAGACAGAGAGAGGCAGAGAGAGACAGAGTGAGTTAGAGAGACCGAGAGAGACAGAGACAGACCGTGAGGGACAGAGAGAGGCAGAGAGAGGCAGAGAGAGACTAAGAGAGACTAAGAGAGACAGAGTGAGATGGAGAGAGACAGAGACAGGCAGAGAGGGACAGAGAGAGGCAGAGTGAGGCAGTGAGAGACAAAGAGAGACAGAGCGAGACGGAGAGAGGCTGAGAGAGACAGAGAGAGAGCCGGAGAGAGAACGAGAGAGGCGGAGAGAGACAGAGAGAGACAGAGACAGAGAGGCAAGGCGAGACAGTGAGGGACAGAAAGAGAGAGAGAGAGACAGAGAGAAATAGAGAGAAAAAGCGAGAGATGGAGGGAGACAGAGAGTGACAGAGAGAGGGTGATAGAGAGAGACGGAGAGAGGGAGAGAGAGAGAGAGGGATAGAGAAACAAAGAGAGCCAGAGAGAACGGAGAGCGGGAGAAAGCTAATGATCAAGACAGACAGAGAGAGACGGAGAGAGACAGAGAGAGGCAGAAAGAGGCAGAGAGAGAGAAAGAGAGAGAGAAAGAGAGCCAGAGAGAGGCAGGGAGAGACAGAGAGAGACAGAGAGAGACAGAGAGAGACAGAGAGAGGCAGATAGAGAGAGACGGAGAGCGGCAGAAAGCTAATGATCAAGACAGACAGAGAGAGACGGAGAGGGACAGAGAGAGAAAGAGAGAGACGGAGAGAGACAAAGAGAGACAGAGTGAGACGGAGAGAGGCGGAGAGAGACAGAGAGAGACAGAGAGAGACAGAAAGAGACAGAGAGAGACAGAGACAAGTAGAGAGAAACAGCGAGAGATAGAGAGAGACAGAGAGGGACAGAGAGACATCGAGAAAGACAGAGAAAGTCAGAGAAGGCCAGAGAGAGGCAGAGAGAGGTGGAGAGAGAGACAGAACGAGACAGAGAGAAACGGAGAGAGGAAGAAAGTGATCGAGGAATAAAGGGAGCCAGAGAGGCACAGAGAGAAACAGAGAGAGGCAGAGAGAGAGAGACAGAGAGAGACGGAGAGAGACAGAGAGAGACAGAGAGAGAGACGGAGAGAGGCGGAGAGAGACAGAGAGAGACAGAGGGAGACAGAGAGAGGCAAGAAGAGACAGAGAGGGACTGAAAGAGACACAGAGAGACAGAGAGGGACAGAAAGACACAGAGAGAGACAGAGACAAGTAGAGAGAAACAGCGAGAGATAGACAGGGACGGAGACAGACAGAGAGAGAGAGACAGAGAGAGATGGAGAGAGACAGAGAGAGACAGAGAGAGACGGAGAGAGGCGGAGATTTTGCTCTACGAAATCCATATTGCTCCTTAATAAATAGATTATTATTTTCAAAGTAATCCACTAATTGTTTCGCAACTATTTTTTCTAATATTTTCTCATATTGTGGAAGCATATTTATAGGTCTGAATTCTTTCATTTTATTTGATTTTTGAATCTTAGGAATCGGAACAATTTCTGAATGCTTCCAAGCAGTGGGGACATACCCCTGCTTTATGGAACCATTCAAAACTGCACACAGTCGTTCCCCTACTGATTCATTTATCATTCGCAAAGTACCTGTCGATATGCCCTCACTCGTACCTTTTTTGTTCGCTAGATCTCGTATTAATTTATTAAGATGCTCGATCGATGTCAATTGAAAAGTATCAAAGATTGTGTTCGTATATTTAATTTCGTCAAAGTCCTTTTTAAACGGCTTCATATCGCTCAGAATTTCCCTTACACTCTCAACATAGTAGTTGTTAAGTTTATTTGCTATTTCCACGTCCCCAATAATTTTTACTTCCTTCAAAGTCATATAATCAGGTAATTCGACATCATTTGATTTTCCAAGTACTTCTTTGATGGTTTTCCACATTTGTTTGCTGTTTCGCTTATTATTATCGATTTTCCCCTCATAGTAAACAATTTTTGCATCTCTGATTTTTGTGACAACTATATTTCTTTGTTTCTTATATTTTAACCAATCATTCAATTTTTGACTACTTTTAGCGTTTTCATACAATTGTTGTCGTTCTTTAATTAAGTTCCTAATATCGTGATTGAACCACGATTTATTTTTTAGAATTTTTTGTTTATTCATCATTTTTTGAGGAGCCACTTCATCTATAATGCTAAGTATTGCATTAATAAATGACTTAGTTTCATTTTCCAACTGCCCATCATTCATATTACCTTTGCATATTTTTCTATTACTAAGCTGTTCCTTCAACTTATCACAAAACTGATGGCTGTCAAGAGCTTTAAAATTACGTTTCATAAACATTTCTGTTTTGTAATAATTTCATTCGCAGACATCGTAAATTGCAGCATTGCATGATCCGTTATTTTAGGAGAATGATTCACTTGTACATCAATACAGTTATTGCTAAACAGTAAATCTATTAAGGTTGAGGATCCATCATAGACTCTTGTGGATTCTCTCACATACTGCTTCATCCCTAATGCGAGTAGGACTTGCAATAATTTATTTGTATAAAAAGAATTTTTGTCATCCATATTTATGTTAAAATCTCCCATACACACACACATCTTCTCTCTGCTCATCCTTTCACATATTTCTTCGATATGATTGATAAATATTGAGTGACTAGATTTGGGTGAGTGGTATGTCACTATTAATATACCTTTAAAATCACTATAATTTAATTTTATGCCCACTGTCCAACAATTATCTACAATCTTTTCATTTACTACTACTTTAAATACAATATCGTCCCTTATGTACATCATCGCACCACCCGTGGATCTTTTTTCTGAATCACATCTAACAATTTTGTATCCAGGTATTATTATTTCGGAATCGTCAATATCATTTGTAAGCCTCGTTTCACTAAACGCTATAATACCTGGATTTTTTGGCCTAATGATCAATTCTTCAAATTCGTCCTTATTTTTTATCAAGCTTCTTGCATTCATATGCAGACACACATAGCTTTTATTAATTGTTTTTTTACTTTCCAAATTGACGCGCTTTTTTATACAATTATTGTGTTTTCCTTCTTGTATTTGTTGAAAAAATATTTATAAGAGGGACACATTTTATTATTCACATCATGCTTCATCGCTTCGTCAGATAATTTCAATGTTCCTCTATATTTTAAACAAGTTATACACTTCAATTCAACCCCGACACAGTCACTGGTTTGATGAGAACCTGCACATTTTCCACATATAGTACTTTTTTTACATGTTCTTTGGGTATGATGAAAGCCCCAACAATTAAAGCATCTGACTGGTTTTATATACTCATAAACTCTACATTTGCTCCATCCTAAATTCAAAAATTCTCTTTGCAATAAGCTTTGATACAATTTCTCGTTCACTTCAATGACCAGGCACATTTTATTAAGTTTTTCCACTTTCCACTTATTAATCACTTTAATGTCTGACATGTCAACCAATGAGTTGATGTTATTTTGCTGGATTATGTCTGATATCAATTTTTCATTCGGTTTTAAATAGTGCTCAATACCAATATTTGTTATTTTGAGCCTGGGTCTCACTTTATTTGGAACTACGACATTAAATTGATCTCCCAACTGTTGCCCGATCAGGTCAATCAGTGTACACTCATCATGTTTACTATTGCATCCAATGATCACTTTACCATTAGGTGCGCGTTTTAATGAGCAATTATTAATCTTCATAGTATTTATATCCACTTTATCTCGTACAATGGATTCTGTCACATCGGAATTCACTTTATTTTTAGGTTTTATAACAAATGTAGAGTTCTGGTGCTCGCGGGATCTCTTCGTTTTCGAGGTTAACTGGGCACCTATCGACTGGTAAGTGTCAGCGACCCCGCTCGTTTCAGGGTTATGTGAGGGTCCAAGAGTAGTGCTCATCCCTGGGTGTTTAGCCATCAGAAATTCTCTCATGATATTTTTCATTTCTAGGACTTCATTCTTTAAAGAGGAGATATTTTCCTTAATTTCGGTTTGAAATACACTTAACTCATTTCTGAGGACATTTCTCACTTCACATTTAAAAGACGATAGATTTGACGTGGAGTTTTTCAAATTGGCGATTTGCTCAGCTAAAATGTCAATTTTATCACTAATATGCCCACCTCTCTCTTCTTCACTCTGAAAACTGACACCACCAATTCGTTTACGTTTATTATGATTGTTTGTAATTTGCAACTGGCTACATTGCTCGTCAATTAATTTATTTGCATGAGAACTAGTAGTGGAATTGTGGTGTTCCATAGCAACTGGATCATCCACAATTGATTGTAAGTGTCGTCTCGTTGTATTGCTCGGCGACGGCCGTGGGCCTGGAACATCATGAACAATTTCGATTTGTCCAGGGTATGGGATTAGTTCACCGTCCTTATTATAGCTTTTATGTAAAGCGATACACGATTTATGATAGTATTTTCGGCACAACATACATTCGTGTTTAGTGGTCACAATGGTTTTGTGGCATTTGTCACATTGTATCGTAGGTGAAACTTCCATTTTGGAGGTTAGGATGTTGCATCGTTTGTAAAACTCACTTTATGTGAATGTGTCCAATATTTTTACCATAAATATTATACGAATGTATGACGAAATTAATTCCACTCGAAGTCATTCCAGCAAAGGCATGATTACACTTAACTTTAGGTTTTTAATAGACAAAATTGAATGCACTCGAGGTAAGCACGTGTCAACAAAGAGAAAGAGAGAGAGAGAGAGAGAGAGAGAGAGAGAGAGGTAGCGAGAAACAGCGAGACATAGAGGGAGACAGAGAGTGACGGAGAGACATCGAGAAAGACAGAGAAAGTCAGAGAAGGCCAGAGAGAGGCAGAGAGAGGTGGAGAGAGACAGACAGAGACAGAGAGAGGAAGAGAGAGAGCCAGAGAGAGACAGAGAGAGACAGAGGGGGACAGAGAGAGGCAAGGAGAGACAGAGAGGGACAGAAAGAGACGGAGAGAGACAGAGAGGGACAGAAAGAGACAGAGAGAGACAGAGACAAGTAGAGAGAAATAGCGAGAGAGAGAGGGAGACAGAGAGTGAAAGAGAGACACCGAGAAATACAGAGAAAGTCAGAGAGGGACAGGGAGAGGCAGAGAGGCAGAGAGAGACAGAGAGAGGCAAGGAGAGACAAAGAGGGACAGAAAGAGACAGAGATAGTTGGAGAGAAATAGAGAGAAACAGCGAGAGATAGAGGGAGACAGCGAGTGACAGAGAGACACCGAGAAAGACAGAGAAAGTCAGAGAAGGCCAAAGAGAGGCAGAGAGAGGTGGAGAGAGACAGAGAGAGACAGAGAGAGACAGAGGGAGACAGAGAGAGGCAAGGAGAGATAGAGAGGGACTGAAAGAGACACAGAGAGACAGAGAGTGACAGAGAGACACCGAGAAAGGCAGAGAAAGTCAGAGAAGGCCAGCGAGAGGCAGAGAGAGGTGGAGAGAGAGACAGAACGAGAAAGAGAGAAACGGAGAGAGGAAGAAAGTGATAGAGAAATAAAGAGAGCCAGTGAGGCACAGAGAGAGACAGAGAGAGGCAGAGAGAGACAGAGGGAGATAGAGAGAGGCAAGGAGAGACAGAGAGGGACAGAAAGAGGGAGAGAGAGACAGAGAGAAATAGAGAGAAACAGCGAGAGTTAGAGGGAGACAGAGAGTGACAGAGAGAGGCAGAGAGAGACAGAGTGAGACAGAGAGAGACAGAGAGAGACAGAGGGAGACAGAGAGAGGCAAGGAGAGACAGAGAGGGAGAGAAGAGACAGAGACGGAGAGAGACAGAAAGAGACAGAGAGGGACAGAGAGAGGCAGATAGAGACAGAGAGAGGTAGAGAGAGACAGGGATACAGAGACAGAGACCGGGAGAGACAGAGAGAGACAGAGTGAGTTAGAGAGACCGAGAGAGACAGAGACAGACCGTGAGGGACAGAGAGAGGCAGAGAGAGGCAGAGAGAGACTAAGAGAGACTAAGAGAGACAGAGTGAGATGGAGAGAGACAGAGACAGGCAGAGAGGGACAGAGAGAGGCAGAGTGAGGCAGTGAGAGACAAAGAGAGACAGAGAGAGACAGAGAGAGACAGAGAGAGACAGAGAGAGACAGAAAAGGACAGAGACGGAGAGAGACAGAAAGAGACAGAGACGGAGAGAGACAGAGAGAGACAGAGAGAGACAGAGAGAGACAGAGAGAGACAGAGAGCGTTAGAGAGAGACAGAGAGAGACAGAGGGAGACAGAGAGAGGCAAGGAGAGACAGAGAGGGAGAGAAGAGACAGAGACGGAGAGAGACAGAAAGAGACAGAGAGGGACAGAGAGAGGCAGATAGAGACAGAGAGAGGTAGAGAGAGACAGGGATACAGAGACAGAGACCGGGAGAGACAGAGAGAGGCAGAGAGAGACAGAGTGAGTTAGAGAGACCGAGAGAGACAGAGACAGACCGTGAGGGACAGAGAGAGGCAGAGAGAGGCAGAGAGAGACTAAGAGAGACTAAGAGAGACAGAGTGAGATGGAGAGAGACAGAGACAGGCAGAGAGGGACAGAGAGAGGCAGAGTGAGGCAGTGAGAGACAAAGAGAGACAGAGCGAGACGGAGAGAGGCTGAGAGAGACAGAGAGAGAGCCGGAGAGAGAACGAGAGAGGCGGAGAGAGACAGAGAGAGACAGAGACAGAGAGGCAAGGCGAGACAGTGAGGGACAGAAAGAGAGAGAGAGACAGAGAGAAATAGAGAGAAAAAGCGAGAGATGGAGGGAGACAGAGAGTGACAGAGAGAGGGTGATAGAGAGAGACGGAGAGAGGGAGAGAGAGAGAGAGGGATAGAGAAACAAAGAGAGCCAGAGAGAACGGAGAGCGGGAGAAAGCTAATGATCAAGACAGACAGAGAGAGACGGAGAGAGACAGAGAGAGGCAGAAAGAGGCAGAGAGAGAGAAAGAGAGAGAGAAAGAGAGCCAGAGAGAGGCAGGGAGAGACAGAGAGAGACAGAGAGAGACAGAGAGAGACAGAGAGAGGCAGATAGAGAGAGACGGAGAGCGGCAGAAAGCTAATGATCAAGACAGACAGAGAGAGACGGAGAGGGACAGAGAGAGAAAGAGAGAGACGGAGAGAGACAAAGAGAGACAGAGTGAGACGGAGAGAGGCGGAGAGAGACAGAGAGAGACAGAGAGAGACAGAAAGAGACAGAGAGAGACAGAGACAAGTAGAGAGAAACAGCGAGAGATAGAGAGAGACAGAGCGTGACAGAGAGACATCGAGAAAGACAGAGAAAGTCAGAGAAGGCCAGAGAGAGGCAGAGAGAGGTGGAGAGAGAGACAGAACGAGACAGAGAGAAACGGAGAGAGGAAGAAAGTGATCGAGGAATAAAGGGAGCCAGAGAGGCACAGAGAGAAACAGAGAGAGGCAGAGAGAGAGAGACAGAGAGAGACGGAGAGAGACAGAGAGAGACAGAGAGAGAGACGGAGAGAGGCGGAGAGAGACAGAGAGAGACAGAGGGAGACAGAGAGAGGCAAGAAGAGACAGAGAGGGACTGAAAGAGACACAGAGAGACAGAGAGGGACAGAAAGACACAGAGAGAGACAGAGACAAGTAGAGAGAAACAGCGAGAGATAGACAGGGACGGAGACAGACAGAGAGAGAGAGACAGAGAGAGATGGAGAGAGACAGAGAGAGACAGAGAGAGACGGAGAGAGGCGGAGAGAGACAGAGAGAGACAGAGGGAGACAGAGAGAGGCAAGGAGAGTCAGAGAGGGACAGAAAGAGATAGAGAGAGACAGAGAGAAGTAGAGAGAAACAGCGAGAGATAGAGATACAGAGAGAGGAAGAGAGAGAGACAGAGAGAGAGAGAGAGAGACACAGAGGGACAGAGAGAGACAGAGAGAGACAGAGGGAGACAGAGAGAGGCAAGGAGAGACAGAGATTGATTGATTGATTGGTTTATTTTAGCATTTTGCTACATGTCTTTGGTTTCCCAGCGTTTCGCTACATTACTTTCTCATATCCTACATTTCTCTTTAAGGTATTTGACTACTTCTCGTCGATATCCACTTTTCTTCATGCTTTTTATACTAGGCGATAGTTCGTTATACATCTGCATGCCTTTATACCTCAAATCATTTTGTCCGAAGCTAGTTTTTGCTCTCGACAATAGCACATTCTTCCATTGCCTTGTCATTCTGGTTGCCCCGGCGTCCATTCGATCGATGCTCCAATCTTTTTGCATGTCATATATATACATCAGAACATTCAGTTTTATTCTTTCCTCAACACTTAATATACCCAGTGCTTCTAGCATATCCGCTATTTTCGTTCTTTTACTGCAGTGAAGAATAGCCCGCATGGCTCGATTTTGCATTTTTTGTAGTATATTTAGACTTGTCACGTTCATAGTAAATAAAATCGTACTACAATATTCGAAATGCGGGGAAATAATACTATCATATATTATCTTCCGCGTCATCATCGTTACTCCATTGCCAATTCTATTCAACATACCCACTTTTTTACCAATTTTTTTGACAATGTATTGCTGATGTTCTTTGAAAGTTAAGTGACAATCGATTACCACCCCGAAGTATTTTATTACTCTTACTCTATCTAATGACACGTTGTCTTTAGTTTTTACAGTCACATTTTTGCCCTTATTTTCTTTTGCTGTCGAATTACCATAAATTTAGTTTTGTACGTATTAATTTTTAATTTATTATTCTCCAAGTAATTTTCAATTTTATGTAAACTAGGCGTTATTTTATTCTCCAAATCTTCTGAGCATTGTGCGTACACAAAAATGACAATGTCATCAGCAAACAATCTCATTTCACACTCTATACCACTTTCTGTAATGATATCGTTTATATATATTAGAAACAATAAAGGTCCGAGTACAGATCCTTGTGGGACTCCAATCGCCACCTCGTCTGCCTCCGACCTACTGCAGCGATAAAATGTCGTTTGAGTACGACCCGAGAGATACGACTTGAACCAGTTCCACACTGTTCCTTCAATTCCATACCTCTTCAGTTTTTTTAACAATAAATCTCTGTCGACCGTCTCAAAAGCTCTTTTCAGATCTATAAATATAGCTCCCACAATATTACCATCATCTATTTGTGCTTTCCATTCAGATATAACATTTTGAATAGCTTTTTCACAGGATTTTGCTCTACGAAATCCATATTGCTCCTTAATAAATAGATTATTATTTTCAAAGTAATCCACTAATTGTTTCGCAACTATTTTTTCTAATATTTTCTCATATTGTGGAAGCATATTTATAGGTCTGAATTCTTTCATTTTATTTGATTTTTGAATCTTAGGAATCGGAACAATTTCTGAATGCTTCCAAGCAGTGGGGACATACCCCTGCTTTATGGAACCATTCAAAACTGCACACAGTCGTTCCCCTACTGATTCATTTATCATTCGCAAAGTACCTGTCGATATGCCCTCACTCGTACCTTTTTTGTTCGCTAGATCTCGTATTAATTTATTAAGATGCTCGATCGATGTCAATTGAAAAGTATCAAAGATTGTGTTCGTATATTTAATTTCGTCAAAGTCCTTTTTAAACGGCTTCATATCGCTCAGAATTTCCCTTACACTCTCAACATAGTAGTTGTTAAGTTTATTTGCTATTTCCACGTCCCCAATAATTTTTACTTCCTTCAAAGTCATATGATCAGGTAATTCGACATCATTTGATTTTCCAAGTACTTCTTTGATGGTTTTCCACATTTGTTTGCTGTTTCGCTTATTATTATCGATTTTCCCCTCATAGTAAACAATTTTTGCATCTCTGATTTTTGTGACAACTATATTTCTTTGTTTCTTATATTTTAACCAATCATTCAATTTTTGACTACTTTTAGCGTTTTCATACAATTGTTGTCGTTCTTTAATTAAGTTCCTAATATCGTGATTGAACCACGATTTATTTTTTAGAATTTTTTGTTTATTCATCATTTTTTGAGGAGCCACTTCATCTATAATGCTAAGTATTGCATTAATAAATGACTTAGTTTCATTTTCCAACTGCCCATCATTCATATTACCTTTGCATATTTTTCTATTACTAAGCTGTTCCTTCAACTTATCACAAAACTGATGGCTGTCAAGAGCTTTAAAATTACGTTTCATAAACATTTCTGTTTTGTAATAATTTCATTCGCAGACATCGTAAATTGCAGCATTGCATGATCCGTTATTTTAGGAGAATGATTCACTTGTACATCAATACAGTTATTGCTAAACAGTAAATCTATTAAGGTTGAGGATCCATCATAGACTCTTGTGGATTCTCTCACATACTGCTTCATCCCTAATGCGAGTAGGACTTGCAATAATTTATTTGTATAAAAAGAATTTTTGTCATCCATATTTATGTTAAAATCTCCCATACACACACACATCTTCTCTCTGCTCATCCTTTCACATATTTCTTCGATATGATTGATAAATATTGAGTGACTAGATTTGGGTGAGTGGTATGTCACTATTAATATACCTTTAAAATCACTATAATTTAATTTTATGCCCACTGTCCAACAATTATCTACAATCTTTTCATTTACTACTACTTTAAATACAATATCGTCCCTTATGTACATCATCGCACCACCCGTGGATCTTTTTTCTGAATCACATCTAACAATTTTGTATCCAGGTATTATTATTTCGGAATCGTCAATATCATTTGTAAGCCTCGTTTCACTAAACGCTATAATACCTGGATTTTTTGGCCTAATGATCAATTCTTCAAATTCGTCCTTATTTTTTATCAAGCTTCTTGCATTCATATGCAGACACACATAGCTTTTATTAATTGTTTTTTTACTTTCCAAATTGACGCGCTTTTTTATACAATTATTGTGTTTTCCTTCTTGTATTTGTTGAAAAAATATTTATAAGAGGGACACATTTTATTATTCACATCATGCTTCATCGCTTCGTCAGATAATTTCAATGTTCCTCTATATTTTAAACAAGTTATACACTTCAATTCAACCCCGACACAGTCACTGGTTTGATGAGAACCTGCACATTTTCCACATATAGTACTTTTTTTACATGTTCTTTGGGTATGATGAAAGCCCCAACAATTAAAGCATCTGACTGGTTTTATATACTCATAAACTCTACATTTGCTCCATCCTAAATTCAAAAATTCTCTTTGCAATAAGCTTTGATACAATTTCTCGTTCACTTCAATGACCAGGCACATTTTATTAAGTTTTTCCACTTTCCACTTATTAATCACTTTAATGTCTGACATGTCCACCAATGAGTTGATGTTATTTTGCTGGATTATGTCTGATATCAATTTTTCATTCGGTTTTAAATAGTGCTCAATACCAATATTTGTTATTTTGAGCCTGGGTCTCACTTTATTTGGAACTACGACATTAAATTGATCTCCCAACTGTTGCCCGATCAGGTCAATCAGTGTACACTCATCATGTTTACTATTGCATCCAATGATCACTTTACCATTAGGTGCGCGTTTTAATGAGCAATTATTAATCTTCATAGTATTTATATCCACTTTATCTCGTACAATGGATTCTGTCACATCGGAATTCACTTTATTTTTAGGTTTTATAACAAATGTAGAGTTCTGGTGCTCGCGGGATCTCTTCGTTTTCGAGGTTAACTGGGCACCTATCGACTGGTAAGTGTCAGCGACCCCGCTCGTTTCAGGGTTATGTGAGGGTCCAAGAGTAGTGCTCATCCCTGGGTGTTTAGCCATCAGAAATTCCCTCATGATATTTTTCATTTCTAGGACTTCATTCTTTAAAGAGGAGATATTTTCCTTAATTTCGGTTTGAAATACACTTAACTCATTTCTGAGGACATTTCTCACTTCACATTTAAAAGACGATAGATTTGACGTGGAGTTTTTCAAATTGGCGATTTGCTCAGCTAAAATGTCAATTTTATCACTAATATGCCCACCTCTCTCTTCTTCACTCTGAAAACTGACACCACCAATTCGTTTACGTTTATTATGATTGTTTGTAATTTGCAACTGGCTACATTGCTCGTCAATTAATTTATTTGCATGAGAACTAGTAGTGGAATTGTGGTGTTCCATAGCAACTGGATCATCCACAATTGATTGTAAGTGTCGTCTCGTTGTATTGCTCGGCGACGGCCGTGGGCCTGGAACATCATGAACAATTTCGATTTGTCCAGGGTATGGGATTAGTTCACCGTCCTTATTATAGCTTTTATGTAAAGCGATACACGATTTATGATAGTATTTTCGGCACAACATACATTCGTGTTTAGTGGTCACAATGGTTTTGTGGCATTTGTCACATTGTATCGTAGGTGAAACTTCCATTTTGGAGGTTAGGATGTTGCATCGTTTGTAAAACTCACTTTATGTGAATGTGTCCAATATTTTTACCATAAATATTATACGAATGTATGACGAAATTAATTCCACTCGAAGTCATTCCAGCAAAGGCATGATTACACTTAACTTTAGGTTTTTAATAGACAAAATTGAATGCACTCGAGGTAAGCACGTGTCAACAAAGAGAAAGAGAGAGAGAGAGAGAGAGAGAGAGAGAGAGAGGTAGCGAGAAACAGCGAGACATAGAGGGAGACAGAGAGTGACGGAGAGACATCGAGAAAGACAGAGAAAGTCAGAGAAGGCCAGAGAGAGGCAGAGAGAGGTGGAGAGAAACAGAGAGAGACAGAGAGAGGAAGAGAGAGAGCCAGAGAGAGACAGAGAGAGAAAGAGAGACACCGAGAAATACAGAGAAAGTCAGAGAGGGACAGGGAGAGGCAGAGAGGCAGAGAGAGACAGAGAGAGGCAAGGAGAGACAAAGAGGGACAGAAAGAGACAGAGATAGTTGGAGAGAAATAGAGAGAAACAGCGAGAGATAGAGGGAGACAGCGAGTGACAGAGAGACACCGAGAAAGACAGAGAAAGTCAGAGAAGGCCAAAGAGAGGCAGAGAGAGGTGGAGAGAGACAGAGAGAGACAGAGAGAGACAGAGGGAGACAGAGAGAGGCAAGGAGAGATAGAGAGGGACTGAAAGAGACACAGAGAGACAGAGAGTGACAGAGAGACACCGAGAAAGGCAGAGAAAGTCAGAGAAGGCCAGCGAGAGGCAGAGAGAGGTGGAGAGAGAGACAGAACGAGAAAGAGAGAAACGGAGAGAGGAAGAAAGTGATAGAGAAATAAAGAGAGCCAGTGAGGCACAGAGAGAGACAGAGAGAGGCAGAGAGAGGCAGAGAGAGACAGAGGGAGATAGAGAGAGGCAAGGAGAGACAGAGAGGGACAGAAAGAGGGAGAGAGAGACAGAGAGAAATAGAGAGAAACAGCGAGAGTTAGAGGGAGACAGAGAGTGACAGAGAGAGGCAGAGAGAGACAGAGTGAGACAGAGAGAGACAGAGAGAGACAGAGGGAGACAGAGAGAGGCAAGGAGAGACAGAGAGGGAGAGAAGAGACAGAGACGGAGAGAGACAGAAAGAGACAGAGAGGGACAGAGAGAGGCAGATAGAGACAGAGAGAGGTAGAGAGAGACAGGGATACAGAGACAGAGACCGGGAGAGACAGAGAGAGACAGAGTGAGTTAGAGAGACCGAGAGAGACAGAGACAGACCGTGAGGGACAGAGAGAGGCAGAGAGAGGCAGAGAGAGACTAAGAGAGACTAAGAGAGACAGAGTGAGATGGAGAGAGACAGAGACAGGCAGAGAGGGACAGAGAGAGGCAGAGTGAGGCAGTGAGAGACAAAGAGAGACAGAGAGAGACGGAGAGAGGCTGAGAGAGACCGAGAGAGGCGGAGAGAGACAGAGAGAGACAGAGAGAGAGACGGAGAGAGACCGAGAGAGGCGGAGAGAGACAGAGAGAAACAGAGAGAGAGACAGAGAGTTAGAGAGCGGCAGGGACAGACAGAGAGAGACAGAGAGAGACGGAGAGAGGCGGAGAGAGACAGAGAGAGACAGAGACAGAGAGGGACAGAAAGAGACAGAGTGAGACAGAGACAAGTAGAGAGAAACAGCGAGAGATAGAGAGAGACAGAGAGTGACAGAGAGACACCGAGAAAGACAGAGAAAGTCAGAGAGGGACAGAGAGAGACAGAGAGAGACAGAAAGAGACAGAGAGAGACAGATAGAGAGAGACGGAGTGAGGGAGAGAGAGACAGGAGGGTAGAGGCAGAGACCGGGAGAGACAGAGAGAGACAGAGAGAAGTAGAGAGAAACAGGGAGAGACAGAGAGGGACAGAGAGGGACAGAGAGAGACAGAGAGAGACAG
The DNA here is from genome assembly GCF_034640455.1 of Diachasmimorpha longicaudata. NCBI lineage: Eukaryota > Metazoa > Arthropoda > Insecta > Hymenoptera > Braconidae > Diachasmimorpha > Diachasmimorpha longicaudata. Next base: position 51,882 of record NW_026973914.1, on the reverse strand, counting down.
AAAAGGACAGAGACGGAGAGAGACAGAAAGAGACAGAGACGGAGAGAGACAGAGAGAGACAGAAAAGGACAGAGACGGAGAGAGACAGAAAGAGACAGAGACGGAGAGAGACAGAGAGAGACAGAGAGAGACAGAGAGAGACAGAGAGAGACAGAGAGAGACAGAGGGAGACAGAGAGAGGCAAGGAGAGACAGAGAGGGAGAGAAGAGACAGAGACGGAGAGAGACAGAAAGAGACAGAGAGGGACAGAGAGAGGCAGATAGAGACAGAGAGAGGTGGAGAGAGACAGAGAGAGACAGAGAGAGACAGAGGGAGACAGAGAGAGGCAAGGAGAGATAGAGAGGGACTGAAAGAGACACAGAGAGACAGAGAGTGACAGAGAGACACCGAGAAAGGCAGAGAAAGTCAGAGAAGGCCAGCGAGAGGCAGAGAGAGGTGGAGAGAGAGACAGAACGAGAAAGAGAGAAACGGAGAGAGGAAGAAAGTGATAGAGAAATAAAGAGAGCCAGTGAGGCACAGAGAGAGACAGAGAGAGGCAGAGAGAGGCAGAGAGAGACAGAGGGAGATAGAGAGAGGCAAGGAGAGACAGAGAGGGACAGAAAGAGGGAGAGAGAGACAGAGAGAAATAGAGAGAAACAGCGAGAGTTAGAGGGAGACAGAGAGTGACAGAGAGAGGCAGAGAGAGACAGAGTGAGACAGAGAGAGACAGAGAGAGACAGAGGGAGACAGAGAGAGGCAAGGAGAGACAGAGAGGGAGAGAAGAGACAGAGACGGAGAGAGACAGAGACAGACCGTGAGGGACAGAGAGAGGCAGAGAGAGGCAGAGAGAGACTAAGAGAGACTAAGAGAGACAGAGTGAGATGGAGAGAGACAGAGACAGGCAGAGAGGGACAGAGAGAGGCAGAGTGAGGCAGTGAGAGACAAAGAGAGACAGAGAGAGACGGAGAGAGGCTGAGAGAGACCGAGAGAGGCGGAGAGAGACAGAGAGAGACAGAGAGAGAGACGGAGAGAGACCGAGAGAGGCGGAGAGAGACAGAGAGAAACAGAGAGAGAGACAGAGAGTTAGAGAGCGGCAGGGACAGACAGAGAGAGACAGAGAGAGACGGAGAGAGGCGGAGAGAGACAGAGAGAGACAGAGACAGAGAGGGACAGAAAGAGACAGAGTGAGACAGAGACAAGTAGAGAGAAACAGCGAGAGATAGAGAGAGACAGAGAGTGACAGAGAGACACCGAGAAAGACAGAGAAAGTCAGAGAGGGACAGAGAGAGACAGAGAGAGACAGAAAGAGACAGAGAGAGACAGATAGAGAGAGACGGAGTGAGGGAGAGAGAGACAGGAGGGTAGAGGCAGAGACCGGGAGAGACAGAGAGAGACAGAGAGAAGTAGAGAGAAACAGGGAGAGACAGAGAGGGACAGAGAGGGACAGAGAGAGACAGAGAGAGACAGAAAAGGACAGAGACGGAGAGAGACAGAAAGAGACAGAGACGGAGAGAGACAGAGAGAGACAGAAAAGGACAGAGACGGAGAGAGACAGAAAGAGACAGAGACGGAGAGAGACAGAGAGAGACAGAGAGAGACAGAGAGAGACAGAGAGAGACAGAGAGAGACAGAGGGAGACAGAGAGAGGCAAGGAGAGACAGAGAGGGAGAGAAGAGACAGAGACGGAGAGAGACAGAAAGAGACAGAGAGGGACAGAGAGAGGCAGATAGAGACAGAGAGAGGTAGAGAGAGACAGGGATACAGAGACAGAGACCGGGAGAGACAGAGAGAGGCAGAGAGAGACCGAGTGAGTTAGAGAGACCGAGAGAGACAGAGACAGACCGTGAGGGACAGAGAGAGGCAGAGAGAGACTAAGAGAGACTAAGAGAGACAGAGTGAGATGGAGAGAGACAGAGACAGGCAGAGAGGGACAGAGAGAGGCAGAGTGAGGCAGTGAGAGACAAAGAGAGACAGAGAGAGACGGAGAGAGGCTGAGAGAGACAGAGAGAGAGCCGGAGAGAGAACGAAAGAGGCGGAGAGAGACAGAGAGAGACAGAGACAGAGAGGCAAGGCGAGACAGTGAGGGACAGAAAGAGAGAGAGAGAGACAGAGAGAAATAGAGAGAAACAGCGAGAGATGGAGGGAGACAGAGAGTGACAGAGAGAGGGTGATAGAGAGAGACGGAGAGAGGGAGAGAGAGAGAGAGAGATAGAGAAACAAAGAGAGCCAGAGAGAACGGAGAGCGGGAGAAAGCTAATGATCAAGACAGACAGAGAGAGACGGAGAGAGACAGAGAGAGGCAGAAAGAGGCAGAGAGAGAGAAAGAGAGAGAGAAAGAGAGCCAGAGAGAGGCAGGGAGAGACGGAGAGAGACAGAGAGAGACAGAGAGAGACAGAGAGAGACAGAGAGAGGCAAGGAGAGAGTGAGAGGGACAGAAAGAGAGAGAGAGAGACAGAGAGAAGTAGAGAGAAGTAGAGAGAAACAGCGAGAGATAGAGAGAGACAGAGAGGGACAGAGAGAGGCAGATAGAGAGAGACGGAGAGCGGCAGAAAGCTAATGATCAAGACAGACAGAGAGAGACGGAGAGGGATAGAGAGAGAAAGAGAGAGACGGAGAGAGACAAAGAGAGACAGAGTGAGACGGAGAGAGGCGGAGAGAGACAGAGAGAGACAGAGAGAGACAGAAAGAGACAGAGAGAGACAGAGACAAGTAGAGAGAAACAGCGAGAGATAGAGAGAGACAGAGAGTGACAGAGAGACATCGAGAAAGACAGAGAAAGTCAGAGAAGGCCAGAGAGAGGCAGAGAGAGGTGGAGAGAGAGACAGAACGAGACAGAGAGAAACGGAGAGAGGAAGAAAGTGATCGAGAAATAAAGGGAGCCAGAGAGGCACAGAGAGAAACAGAGAGAGGCAGAGAGAGAGAGACAGAGAGAGACGGAGAGAGACAGAGAGAGACAGAGAGAGAGACGGAGAGAGGCGGAGAGAGACAGAGAGAGACAGAGGGAGACAGAGAGAGGCAAGAAGAGACAGAGAGGGACTGAAAGAGACACAGAGAGACAGAGAGGGACAGAAAGAGACAGAGAGAGACAGAGACAAGTAGAGAGAAACAGCGAGAGATAGAGAGAGACAGAGAGTGACAGAGAGACACCGAGAAAGACAGAGAAAGTCAGAGCGGGACAGAGAGGGACAGAGAGTGAGAGAGAGAGACAGAGAGAAGTAGAGAGAAACAGGGAGAGATAGAGAGAGACAGAGAGGGGCAGCGAGGGACGGAGAGAGGCGGAGAGAGACAGAGAGTGACAGAGGGAGACAGAGAGAGACAGAGAGAGGAAGACAGAGAGACACAGAGAGACAGAGAGAGACAGAGAGAGACAGAGAGAGGCAAGGAGAGACAGAGAGGGACAGAAAGAGAGAGAGAGAGACAGAGAGAGATGGAGAGAGACAGAGAGAGACAGAGAGAGACGGAGAGAGGCGGAGAGAGACAGAGAGAGACAGAGAGAAGTAGAGAGAAACAGCGAGAGATAGAGATACAGAGAGAGGAAGAGAGAGAGACAGAGAGAGAGAGAGAGAGACACAGAGGGACAGAGAGAGACAGAGAGAGACAGAGGGAGACAGAGAGAGGCAAGGAGAGTCAGAGAGGGACAGAAAGAGATAGAGAGAGACAGAGAGAAGTAGAGAGAAACAGCGAGAGATAGAGATACAGAGAGAGGAAGAGAGAGAGACAGAGAGAGAGAGAGAGAGACACAGAGGGACAGAGAGAGACAGAGTGAGACAGAGGGAGACAGAGAGAGGCAAGGAGAGACAGAGATTGATTGATTGATTGGTTTATTTTAGCATTTTGCTACATTTCTTTGGTTTCCCAGCGTTTCGCTACATTACTTTCTCATATCCTACATTTCTCTTTAAGGTATTTGACTACTTCTCGTCGATATCCACTTTTCTTCATGCTTTTTATACTAGGCGATAGTTCGTTATACATCTGCATGCCTTTATACCTCAAATCATTTTGTCCGAAGCTAGGTTTTGCTCTCGACAATAGCACATTCTTCCATTGCCTTGTCATTCTGGTTGCCCCGGCGTCCATTCGATCGATGCTCCAATCTTTTTGCATGTCATATATATACATCAGAACATTCAGTTTTATTCTTTCCTCAACACTTAATATACCCAGTGCTTCTAGCATATCCGCTATTTTCGTTCTTTTACTGCAGTGAAGAATAGCCCGCATGGCTCGATTTTGCATTTTTTGTAGTATATTTAGACTTGTCACGTTCATAGTAAATAAAATCGTACTACAATATTCGAAATGCGGGGAAATAATACTATCATATATTATCTTCCGCGTCATCATCGTTACTCCATTGCCAATTCTATTCAACATACCCACTTTTTTACCAATTTTTTTGACAATGTATTGCTGATGTTCTTTGAAAGTTAAGTGACAATCGATTACCACCCCGAAGTATTTTATTACTCTTACTCTATCTAATGACACGTTGTCTTTAGTTTTTACAGTCACATTTTTGCCCTTATTTTCTTTTGCTGTCGAATTACCATAAATTTAGTTTTGTACGTATTAATTTTTAATTTATTATTCTCCAAGTAATTTTCAATTTTATGTAAACTAGGCGTTATTTTATTCTCCAAATCTTCTGAGCATTGTGCGTACACAAAAATGACAATGTCATCAGCAAACAATCTCATTTCACACTCTATACCACTTTCTGTAATGATATCGTTTATATATATTAGAAACAATAAAGGTCCGAGTACAGATCCTTGTGGGACACCAATCGCCACCTCGTCTGCCTCCGACCTACTGCAGCGATAAAATGTCGTTTGAGTACGACCCGAGAGATACGACTTGAACCAGTTCCACACTGTTCCTTCAATTCCATACCTCTTCAGTTTTTTTAACAATAAATCTCTGTCGACCGTCTCAAAAGCTCTTTTCAGATCTATAAATATAGCTCCCACAATATTACCATCATCTATTTGTGCTTTCCATTCAGATATAACATTTTGAATAGCTTTTTCACAGGATTTTGCTCTACGAAATCCATATTGCTCCTTAATAAATAGATTATTATTTTCAAAGTAATCCACTAATTGTTTCGCAACTATTTTTTCTAATATTTTCTCATATTGTGGAAGCATATTTATAGGTCTGAATTCTTTCATTTGATTTGATTTTTGAATCTTAGGAATCGGAACAATTTCTGAATGCTTCCAAGCAGTGGGGACATACCCCTGCTTTATGGAACCATTCAAAACTGCACACAGTCGTTCCCCTACTGATTCATTTATCATTCGCAAAGTACCTGTCGATATGCCCTCACTCGTACCTTTTTTGTTCGCTAGATCTCGTATTAATTTATTAAGATGCTCGATCGATGTCAATTGAAAAGTATCAAAGATTGTGTTCGTATATTTAATTTCGTCAAAGTCCTTTTTAAACGGCTTCATATCGCTCAGAATTTCCCTTACACTCTCAACATAGTAGTTGTTAAGTTTATTTGCTATTTCCACGTCCCCAATAATTTTTACTTCCTTCAAAGTCATATAATCAGGTAATTCGACATCATTTGATTCTCCAAGTACTTCTTTGATGGTTTTCCACATTTGTTTGCTGTTTCGCTTATTATTATCGATTTTCCCCTCATAGTAAACAATTTTTGCATCTCTGATTTTTGTGACAACTATATTTCTTTGTTTCTTATATTTTAACCAATCATTCAATTTTTGACTACTTTTAGCGTTTTCATACAATTGTTGTCGTTCTTTAATTAAGTTCCTAATATCGTGATTGAACCACGATTTATTTTTTAGAATTTTTTGTTTATTCATCATTTTTTGAGGAGCCACTTCATCTATAATGCTAAGTATTGCATTAATAAATGACTTAGTTTCATTTTCCAACTGCCCATCATTCATATTACCTTTGCATATTTTTCTATTACTAAGCTGTTCCTTCAACTTATCACAAAACTGATGGCTGTCAAGAGCTTTAAAATTACGTTTCATAAACATTTCTGTTTTGTAATAATTTCATTCGCAGACATCGTAAATTGCCGCATTGCATGATCCGTTATTTTAGGAGAATGATTCACTTGTACATCAATACAGTTATTGCTAAACAGTAAATCTATTAAGGTTGAGGATCCATCATAGACTCTTGTGGATTCTCTCACATACTGCTTCATCCCTAATGTGAGTAGGACTTGCAATAATTTATTTGTATAAAAAGAATTTTTGTCATCCATATTTATGTTAAAATCTCCCATACACACACACATCTTCTCTCTGCTCATCCTTTCACATATTTCTTCGATATGATTGATAAATATTGAGTGACTAGATTTGGGTGAGTGGTATGTCACTATTAATATACCTTTAAAATCACTATAATTTAATTTTATGCCCACTGTCCAACAATTATCTACAATCTTTTCATTTACTACTACTTTAAATACAATATCGTCCCTTATGTACATCATCGCACCACCCGTGGATCTTTTTTCTGAATCACATCTAACAATTTTGTATCCAGGTATTATTATTTCGGAATCGTCAATATCATTTGTAAGCCTCGTTTCACTAAACGCTATAATACCTGGATTTTTTGGCCTAATGATCAATTCTTCAAATTCGTCCTTATTTTTTATCAAGCTTCTTGCATTCATATGCAGACACACATAGCTTTTATTAATTGTTTTTTTACTTTCCAAATTGACGCGCTTTTTTATACAATTATTGTGTTTTCCTTCTTGTATTTGTTGAAAAAATATTTATAAGAGGGACACATTTTATTATTCACATCATGCTTCATCGCTTCGTCAGATAATTTCAATGTTTCTCTATATTTTAAACAAGTTATACACTTCAATTCAACCCCGACACAGTCACTGGTTTGATGAGAACCTGCACATTTTCCACATATAGTACTTTTTTTACATGTTCTTTGGGTATGATGAAAGCCCCAACAATTAAAGCATCTGACTGGTTTTATATACTCATAAACTCTACATTTGCTCCATCCTAAATTCAAAAATTCTCTTTGCAATAAGCTTTGATACAATTTCTCGTTCACTTCAATGACCAGGCACATTTTATTAAGTTTTTCCACTTTCCACTTATTAATCACTTTAATGTCTGACATGTCCACCAATGAGTTGATGTTATTTTGCTGGATTATGTCTGATATCAATTTTTCATTCGGTTTTAAATAGTGCTCAATACCAATATTTGTTATTTTGAGCCTGGGTCTCACTTTATTTGGAACTACGACATTAAATTGATCTCCCAACTGTTGCCCGATCAGGTCAATCGGTGTACACTCATCATGTTTACTATTGCATCCAATGATCACTTTACCATTAGTTGCGCGTTTTAATGAGCAATTATTAATCTTCATAGTATTTATATCCACTTTATCTCGTACAATGGATTCTGTCACATCGGAATTCACTTTATTTTTAGGTTTTATAACAAATGTAGAGTTCTGGTGCTCGCGGGATCTCTTCGTTTTCGAGGTTAACTGGGCACCTATCGACTGGTAAGTGTCAGCGACCCCGCTCGTTTCAGGGTTATGTGAGGGTCCAAGAGTAGTGCTCATCCCTGGGTGTTTAGCCATCAGAAATTCTCTCATGATATTTTTCATTTCTAGGACTTCATTCTTTAAAGAGGAGATATTTTCCTTAATTTCGGTTTGAAATACACTTAACTCATTTCTGAGGACATTTCTCACTTCACATTTAAAAGACGATAGATTTGACGGGGAGTTTTTCAAATTGGCGATTTGCTCAGCTAAAATGTCAATTTTATCACTAATATGCCCACCTCTCTCTTCTTCACTCTGAAAACTGACACCACCAATTCGTTTACGTTTATTATGATTGTTTGTAATTTGCAACTGGCTACATTGCTCGTCAATTAATTTATTTGCATGAGAACTAGTAGTGGAATTGTGGTGTTCCATAGCAACTGGTTCATCCACAATTGATTGTAAGTGTCGTCTCGTTGTATCGCTCGGCGACGGCCGTGGGCCTGGAACATCATGAACAATTTCGATTTGTCCAGGGTATGGGATTAGTTCACCGTCCTTATTATAGCTTTTATGTAAAGCGATACACGATTTATGATAGTATTTTCGGCACAACATACATTCGTGTTTAGTGGTCACAATGGTTTTGTGGCATTTGTCACATTGTATCGTAGGTGAAACTTCCATTTTGGAGGTTAGGATGTTGCATCGTTTGTAAAACTCACTTTATGTGAATGTGTCCAATATTTTCACCATAAATATTATACGAATGTATGACGAAATTAATTCCACTCGAAGTCATTCCAGCAAAGGCATGATTACACTTAACTTTAGGTTTTTAATAGACAAAATTGAATGCACTCGAGGTAAGCACGTGTCAACAAAGAGAAAGAGAGAGAGAGAGAGAGGTAGCGAGAAACAGCGAGACATAGAGGGAGACAGAGAGTGACGGAGAAACATCGAGAAAGACAGAGAAAGTCAGAGAAGGCCAGAGAGAGGCAGAGAGAGGTGGAGAGAGACAGAGCGAGACAGAGAGAGGAAGAGAGAGAGCCAGAGAGAGACAGAGAGAGACAGAGGGGGACAGAGAGAGGCAAGGAGAGACAGAGAGGGACAGAAAGAGACGGAGAGAGACAGAGAGGGACAGAAAGAGACAGAGAGAGACAGAGACAAGTAGAGAGAAATAGCGAGAGAGAGAGGGAGACAGAGAGTGAAAGAGAGACACCGAGAAATACAGAGAAAGTCAGAGAGGGACAGGGAGAGGCAGAGAGGCAGAGAGAGACAGAGAGAGGCAAGGAGAGACAGAGAGGGACAGAAAGAGACAGAGATAGTTGGAGAGAAATAGAGAGAAACAGCGAGAGATAGAGGGAGACAGCGAGTGACAGAGAGACACCGAGAAAGACAGAGAAAGTCAGAGAAGGCCAAAGAGAGGCAGAGAGAGGTGGAGAGAGACAGAGAGAGACAGAGAGAGACAGAGGGAGACAGAGAGAGGCAAGGAGAGATAGAGAGGGACTGAAAGAGACACAGAGAGACAGAGAGTGACAGAGAGACACCGAGAAAGGCAGAGAAAGTCAGAGAAGGCCAGCGAGAGGCAGAGAGAGGTGGAGAGAGAGACAGAACGAGAAAGAGAGAAACGGAGAGAGGAAGAAAGTGATAGAGAAATAAAGAGAGCCAGTGAGGCACAGAGAGAGACAGAGAGAGGCAGAGAGAGGCAGAGAGAGACAGAGGGAGATAGAGAGAGGCAAGGAGAGACAGAGAGGGACAGAAAGAGAGAGAGAGAGACAGAGAGAAATAGAGAGAAACAGCGAGAGTTAGAGGGAGACAGAGAGTGACAGAGAGACACCGAGAAAGACAGAGAAAGTCAGAGAAGGCCAGAGAGAGGCAGAGAGTTAGGTAGAGGCAGAGAGAGACAGAGAGAGACAGAGAGAGACAGAGAGAGACGGAGTGAGGCGGAGAGAGAAAGAGAGAGACAGAGGGAGACAGAGAGAGACAAGGAGAGACAGAGAGCGACAGAAAGAGAGAGAGAGAGAGACAGAGAGAAGTAGAGAGAAAGAGCGAGAGATGGAGAGAGACAGAGAGTGACAGAGAGACACCGAGAAAGACAGAGACAGTCAGAGAGGGACAGAAAGAGACAGAGTGAGACAGAGACAAGTAGAGAGAATCAGCGAGAGATAGAGAGAGACAGAGAGTGACAGAGAGACACCGAGAAAGACACAGCAAGTCAGAGAGGGACAGGGAGAGGCAAGGAGAGACAGAGACAGACAGAGAGAGATACAGACACAAAGAGAGCAAGAGACGAACGGAGAAAGGGAGAGAGAGATGGAGAAACAACCAGAGCCAGAGAGAGACAGAGAGAAGCAGAGAGAAACAGCGAGAGGTAGAGGGAGAGAGGGCGTGACAGAGAGACACCGAGAAAGACAGAGAAAGTCAGAGAGGGACAGGGAGAGACAGAGAGAGATAGAGACAGACAGAGCGGGACAGAGAGAGGCAGAGAGAGACAAAGAGAGACAGAGAGAGAGAGACGGAGGGAGACAGAGAGAGACAGAGAGGGGCAGAAAGAGAGAGAGACAGAGTGAAATAGAGAGAAACAGCGAGAGATAGAGGGAGACACAGAGTGACAGAGAGACACCGAGAAAGACAGAGAAAGTCAGAGAAGGCCAGCGAGAGGCAGAGAGAGGTGGAGAGAGAGATAGAACGAGACAGAGAGAAACGGAGAGAGGAAGAAAGTGATAGAGAAATAAAGAGAGCCAGAGAGAGGCAGAGAGTTAGAGAGAGGCAGAGAGAGACAGAGAGAGACAGAGAGAGGCAAGGAGAGACAGAGAGGGACAGAAAGAGACAGAGATAGTTGGAGAGAAATAGAGAGAAACAGCGAAAGATAGAGGGAGACAGCGAGTGACAGAGAGACACCGAGAAAGACAGAGAAAGTCAGAGAAGGCCAAAGAGAGGCAGAGAGAGGTGGAGAGAGACAGAGAGAGACAGAGGGAGACAGAGGGAGACAGAGAGAGGCAAGGAGAGACAGAGAGGGACACAGAGAGACAGAGAGTGACAGAGAGACACCGAGAAAGGCAGAGAAAGTCAGAGAAGGCCAGCGAGAGGCACAGAGAGGTGGAGAGAGAGACAGAACGAGAAAGAGAGAAACGGAGAGAGGAAGAAAGTGATAGAGAAATAAAGAGAGCCAGTGAGGCACAGAGAGTGACAGAGAGAGGCAGAGAGAGGCAGAGAGAGACAGAGGGAGATAGAGAGAGGCAAGGAGAGACAGAGAGGGACAGAAAGAGAGAGAGAGAAATAGAGAGAATCAGCGAGAGTTAGAGGGAGACAGAGAGTGACAGAGAGACACCGAGAAAGACAGAGAAAGTCAGAGGCCAGAGAGAGGCAGAGAGAGGTGGAGAGAGAGACAGAACGAGACAGAGCGAAACGGAGAGAGGAAGAAAGTGATAGAGAAACAAAGAGAGCCAGAGAGAACGGAGAGCGGCAGAAAGCTAATGATCAAGACAGACAGAGAGAGACGGAGAGAGACAGAGAGAGACGGAGAGAGACAGAGAGAGACAGAGAGGGACAGAGAGAAGTAGCGAGAGACAGAGAGAGACAGAGAGAGACAGAGGGAGACAGAGAGAGGCAAGGAGAGACAGAGAGGGACAGAAAGAGACAGAGAGAGTTAGAGAGAAATAGAGAGAAACAGCGAGAGATAGAGGGATTCAGAGAGTGACAGAGAGACACCGAGAAAGACAGAGAAAGTCAGAGAAGGCCAGAGAGAGGTGGAGAGAGAGACAGAACGAGACAGAGAGAAACGGAGAGAGGAAGAAATCGATAGAGAAATAAAAGAGCCAGAGAGAGACACAGAGAGACGGAGAGAGGCGGAGAGAGACAGAGAGATACAGAGGGAGACAGAGAGAGGCAGAGAGAGACAGAGAGAGACAGAGAGAAACAGCGAGAGATAGAGAGAGATAGAGAGGGAGGGAGAGGGGCAGATAGAGAGAGACGGAGAGAGGGAGAGAGAGACAGAGAGAGACGGAGAGAGGCGGAGAGAGACAGAGAGAGACAGAGGGAGACAGAGAGAGACAGAGAGGGACAGAGAGAGACAAAGAGACACAGAGAGAGGCAGAGAGAGACAGAGAGAGGCTGAGAGAGACAGAGAGAGAGACGGAGAGAGACCGAGAGAGGCGGAGAGAGACAGAGAGAGACAGAGACAGAGAGAGAGAGGCAAGGAGAGACAGAGAGGGACAGAAAGAGACAGAGACGGCGAGAGACAGAAAGAGACATAGAGGGACAGAGAGAGGCAGATAGAGAAAGAAGGAGACAGACAGAGACAGAGACGGAGAGAGACCGAGAGAGGCGGAGAGAGACAGAGAGAGACAGAGACAGAGAGAGAGAGAGACAGAGAGTGACAGAGAGAGACAGAGAAACAAAGAGAGCCAGAGAGAACGGAGAGCGGCAGAAAGCTAATGATCAAGACAGACAGAGAGAGACGGAGAGAGACAGAGAGAGACAGAGAGAGACGGAGAGAGGCGGAGAGAGACAGAGAGAGACAGAGAGAGGCAGATAGAGGCAGATAGAGGCAGAAAGAGGCAGAGAAAGAAAGAGAGAGAGAAAGAGAGAGAGAATGAGAGAGAGAGAGGCAGGGAGAGACAGAGAGAGACAGAGAGAGGCAAGGAGAGACAGAGAGGGACAGAAAGAGAGAGAGAGACAGAGAGAAGTAGAGAGAAACAGCGAGAGATAGAGCGAGACAGAGAGGGACAGGGAGAGACAGAGAGAGATAGAGACAGACAGAGCGGGACAGAGAGAGGCAGAGAGAGACAAAGAGAGACAGAGAGAGAGAGACGGAGGGAGACAGAGAGAGACAGAGAGGGGCAGAAAGAGAGAGAGACAGAGTGAAATAGAGAGAAACAGCGAGAGATAGAGGGAGACACAGAGTGACAGAGAGACACCGAGAAAGACAGAGAAAGTCAGAGAAGGCCAGCGAGAGGCAGAGAGAGGTGGAGAGAGAGATAGAACGAGACAGAGAGAAACGGAGAGAGGAAGAAAGTGATAGAGAAATAAAGAGAGCCAGAGAGAGGCAGAGAGTTAGAGAGAGGCAGAGAGAGACAGAGAGAGACAGAGAGAGGCAAGGAGAGACAGAGAGGGACAGAAAGAGACAGAGATAGTTGGAGAGAAATAGAGACAAACAGCGAAAGATAGAGGGAGACAGCGAGTGACAGAGAGACACCGAGAAAGACAGAGAAAGTCAGAGAAGGCCAAAGAGAGGCAGAGAGAGGTGGAGAGAGACAGAGAGAGACAGAGGGAGACAGAGGGAGACAGAGAGAGGCAAGGAGAGACAGAGAGGGACACAGAGAGACAGAGAGTGACAGAGAGACACCGAGAAAGGCAGAGAAAGTCAGAGAAGGCCAGCGAGAGGCACACAGAGGTGGAGAGAGAGACAGAACGAGAAAGAGAGAAACGGAGAGAGGAAGAAAGTGATAGAGAAATAAAGAGAGCCAGTGAGGCACAGAGAGTGACAGAGAGAGGCAGAGAGAGGCAGAGAGAGACAGAGGGAGATAGAGAGAGGCAAGGAGAGACAGAGAGGGACAGAAAGAGAGAGAGAGAAATAGAGAGAATCAGCGAGAGTTAGAGGGAGACAGAGAGTGACAGAGAGACACCGAGAAAGACAGAGAAAGTCAGAGGCCAGAGAGAGGCAGAGAGAGGTGGAGAGAGAGACAGAACGAGACAGAGCGAAACGGAGAGAGGAAGAAAGTGATAGAGAAACAAAGAGAGCCAGAGAGAACGGAGAGCGGCAGAAAGCTAATGATCAAGACAGACAGAGAGAGACGGAGAGAGACAGAGAGAGACGGAGAGAGACAGAGAGAGACAGAGAGGGACAGAGAGAAGTAGCGAGAGACAGAGAGAGACAGAGAGAGACAGAGGGAGACAGAGAGAGGCAAGGAGAGACAGAGAGGGACAGAAAGAGACAGAGAGAGTTAGAGAGAAATAGAGAGAAACAGCGAGAGATAGAGGGATTCAGAGAGTGACAGAGAGACACCGAGAAAGACAGAGAAAGTCAGAGAAGGCCAGAGAGAGGTGGAGAGAGAGACAGAACGAGACAGAGAGAAACGGAGAGAGGAAGAAATCGATAGAGAAATAAAAGAGCCAGAGAGAGACACAGAGAGACGGAGAGAGGCGGAGAGAGACAGAGAGATACAGAGGGAGACAGAGAGAGGCAGAGAGAGACAGAGAGAGACAGAGAGAAACAGCGAGAGATAGAGAGAGATAGAGAGGGAGGGAGAGGGGCAGATAGAGAGAGACGGAGAGAGGGAGAGAGAGACAGAGAGAGACGGAGAGAGGCGGAGAGAGACAGAGAGAGACAGAGGGAGACAGAGAGAGACAGAGAGGGACAGAGAGAGACAAAGAGACACAGAGAGAGGCAGAGAGAGACAGAGAGAGGCTGAGAGAGACAGAGAGAGAGACGGAGAGAGACCGAGAGAGGCGGAGAGAGACAGAGAGAGACAGAGACAGAGAGAGAGAGGCAAGGAGAGACAGAGAGGGACAGAAAGAGACAGAGACGGCGAGAGACAGAAAGAGACATAGAGGGACAGAGAGAGGCAGATAGAGAAAGAAGGAGACAGACAGAGACAGAGACGGAGAGAGACCGAGAGAGGCGGAGAGAGACAGAGAGAGACAGAGACAGAGAGAGAGAGAGACAGAGAGTGACAGAGAGAGACAGAGAAACAAAGAGAGCCAGAGAGAACGGAGAGCGGCAGAAAGCTAATGATCAAGACAGACAGAGAGAGACGGAGAGAGACAGAGAGAGACAGAGAGAGACGGAGAGAGGCGGAGAGAGACAGAGAGAGACAGAGAGAGGCAGATAGAGGCAGATAGAGGCAGAAAGAGGCAGAG